>NC_084803.1:14330427-14415427 GCF_963583255.1 Pyrus communis | reverse complement strand
GACTGCTCAGTGATTGAGACTGATCTAGGTTTGAACTCTTTTCACTGTTGGAAAGATCTTCGGAAGCCTTTTCTTTGGAAGAATCATTTCCTGATTTGCTAGAGTCCTTTCCGACAGAACCAGAAATATCACTTTCCTGACTGCTCAATGATTGTGACTGGTCTAGATTTGAAATCTTTTCTGATCCCTCTGCGGGAGGATCCTCTGATTCTAGTCCCCCTGGAGGCTTGTTTGCATCCGGTAGTTCGTTAATTGAGCTATCCACCAGATCACCATCCTTTTTCAACAGATCCGACGAACAATTTTCTTTCTGTACACCTTCTGAACTTGAGGTTTCCATGACTTTCTCTCGGAGTCCTTTCCATTATCCACATCCTGCAACCCTGTGTTTTGGACCTCTGACTTTCTCTCGGACTCCTTTCTGGAGTGTATCCTGAAGCTGGCAGCAGTATCATTTTCTTCTGGCATATTGTCTGCGGGACCTGCAGAATATCCATTTAAAGAATCTGAATGGGAAAGATCCAACAGCTTGGAACCACTATTGTTGAACAGTCTGCCTTCCACAAGAGCTAACCTTCTGAAGGGTCTATGGGTAGGTCTACATCTTTAAGAAGAGGGTGACGGCCCTTCAAAAGTCCAAGCTCTACTGCTGTGAGCCACTGCACATACCACATGCATTCTTATCAGAATATCAGAATGCAAACTTAGATTCCATCAAATCTTCAGCATGAGGTGGTTTAATGATACAGTGATAAACAAAATTTCATTAACCTCAAAGAGAAACAAAACCAACGATTACCTCAATTGTTATGTGCTGGCACCACGACAGAGCAGATCCACCACCATCAGTAACAGTAGAGGGCAAATAAGACCACAACAGTAGGTTTGTGAATGGATTTTCTGCTATCAAACTGCGTGGAACTGAGAAGAGGGGCACTGATCCATCATCTTTCTGATAAATTGACAGATTTTACTATCAGTGTATAATAAACAAGTATTCTTGTCAATGTTGAAGAACATAGCATTGAGTTGACAACTACGTATGCACCTGTATAAATAGGACGGGGATCTTCACATTCCCTATCACACCTCTTGTACTTGATATGGAATAAAAATCCTCAATGGCCTCATAACCATAAGATACCATGGAGATTGCTTTGTTGAAATCACGAACAGATTTTGCTGAAAGCGCTTGTTCCACATCAAACCCTTTTGGTTTTCCTTGAAACAGTTCCTACAAAACCAGGCATGCATATAGCATAATTTACTAGCGGTGAGGGATAGTTTTCGCAAAGTAAAGGGTCGAACATAATTAGATAGCAACCACATTAAGAAATAAGTAGAAATTTGTTTCGTAATAGATGGAAAGCCTGAGAGGTAATGAATTTGCACTATCGTAGAAGTTTCAAGCTGATTAACCACCTTGTTAGATCTTAGAATATCTAGGAAACCATCAGTGAGACTCTGATCAATAGCCGTCTGATGAGGGGAGGACCTAGTGGCCTCCTCTAAGTCAAAAGGATTGTCAATGCAGGTGGCAGCTGTAAGCGGTGTGCTCTCCCCAGCTTCTGCCAGGTACTTCGTCAACATGTTAGCACCATAACCCCAGCCAACACCCATCAATGTGGTCCACGGCCTCGCCTTAGTGATGAACTGTATAGCAGTGGAGATATCATCGCTGTCAGCAGCTGAAAATAACCTACATAACATGAAGTAGCTTAAGTAGCCCTACGATCACCACTTTGTGATTCTCCCAAAATCCAAAAACAGAAAAAAAAAAATCCACAAGAAACCCAGGCCACTTCGTTAACTATATATAACAAAGGCAATATTCAATCCAAGATACCAAATTTCCAACCATAAATTTTCAAGTTTTAAACTTTTTGATACAAGTGATATTCTACTTTAAACTAAGCTAAACTATGAGGAGAATCGAACTTGAGTGCATATGGGGGAGCACACGCATTCTATCCAATGTGGCTCTGCCCATGACTGCTCCAAGTTTTGAACTTTAATTCACAAACACATGATCCTAGCCTTCCAAAACATAAAATCCAAAACAAATGCAGACCCACTTCTTAGCTATATATAATAAAGGCATTACTCAATCCAAGATTTCAAATGTCCAAACATAACCCATTATTTCAAGTTTTGAACTACAATTCACAAACACATAATCCTAGTCTCACTGAAATGATTGAGTGAATGAACATACCGCGGCGTGGTGAGAGGCGAACCAGCACAGCCCCTCGGGTTCATAACAATCGGAAAGCAGCCTTGCCGGAGAGCTTCACACACGAACGACCTGACACTCCAATCCAAGCTTCCCATTGCCGTGCCTGGCACGAGAACCAAGGTGGTATCCAAGCCATACTCTTCTCTCAAATCCAAATTGGCTGGCCAATCCAAAGATACTACTCCTCCGTCGTCCGTACTTATACACAGTCTTTGATACTTGAATTTCTTTTCCACTAAACTCCCCGTTTCGCTTCCCAAATCAAATCGGATTCTGCCGCTACTCAGGCGCACGAAGTGCCTGTCCTCCTTCACCAGCTTCTCGTTCAAGTCTTCTAGCAATTCGCTGCATTGAAACGACACCGTCGGACACCGTAGCAGCACGAACCGGTTAAACGGCGTCGGACTGGTGAACATAACCCACTCCCCGATATCCGAGGCGAATTTCCGCTCGACCGAGTTCGGGTTCGAGTTCGAGTTCCGATTGTTGGAGAGGAAGTGAGTGGCGCCGGAGACGAATCCGAGAACCGGAGCGATGAATTCGAGGGAATTGGGGGACGGGAATCGGGAAATGAATTCGTGGAATGGGATTCCGATTCCGAGTTGGCTTCGCGGGACGGGTTTGAGTCTGTGGAGGCGGAAGACGCGGAACTCGTGGATCTGAAAAGCGTGCCTGGGCGAGAAACAGGGAATGAAGGCAGACTGCTGGGTGAGATTCGAGCTCAGATTGCTCATCGTTTTTGGGTTTTCGAAAAAATGAGAGAGAGAGAGAGAGAGAGAGAGAGTTGTGATGGAGAGTGACATAGACGGCCGAGAAGAAGACGGTGGATGGAAAGTAGGTTGGAGGGATCCGACCTGATTGGTCAGAAAAGAAGAAGAGGCGGGAGCGAAAGAAAGGAGCTTCAACGGTCCATATTTTCAAGTAATATTTTAAGAGGAAATAAAATGCACTATAAGGCAATTTCACGAGAGCAACCAATACGTAAACTTCGACCGTCCATATATTTGCAGGAGGCCGTGCCTGCCTTGTGGTACAAGTTTCGCTTTCCAGCTCCACGTGCTAGGAGGAGGACTCAGTGTACGGGGTACATGATTAAGGTGACATTTTAATTTAATAACATAACGTTATGATCATTAGACGTGTAAAGTCATTTTTCTCAGCATAACATGCAAATTAAAATCACAAAGAGAAGAGTATTGTTATTGACACTTCAAAACAATCATTTGCATTTCTCTTTGTTCTTTAATTATTGGTGAACGCACAATTTTATTTTTAAGTGTTACTAAGAGCTCGTTTGGATGTACTTTTAAATAACTGAAAGCGCTTTTAGTGAAATGGAATTTGATTTGATTCAATTCAATTGAAGAGTCAACCTATTTTTTTCTGGTTCTAAGACCAAAAATATTTTTGAAAGCAATCCTTAGAAAAAAAATGTTAGTAAATCCTTGAAAAACACTTTAAGTACTTGGAAAAAGCACTTAAGTGTTTTTGGAACCCAAAAACATTTCATTTAAAAGCACTTTAAGTCATTTTAAAAGCACATCCAAACAAACCCTAAGAAATCTTAAAAAGTGATTATACATATATGTCCAATTGTGATATGCTCGCAAAGTAGAATCTCTCTTTTCTTTTTCTCACTAGTTATGTAATTTTTCTTTAGTATATTTCGTAGCTCATTCGGGTTTTGATTTTTTCTTACGTGGCCCAAGTATACTCTTCGATTTGAACGGGCTTATTGTAGCCAGCCCACATTTTAGTCTCAAACGGACCTACCAAGATTCCAAGCCTCTTGTGAGTGTTGGAATAGTCCACTTATGGATACTTTTTCATGATGAAACCCATTAGGCAGGCCCACCTTCATTATCCTGTAAAATCAATTTCATCATGAACTCCAAATCCTTCGATTCCAACAGCACGGTGGGGAGGTTTAGGTTTTAGATCAAGGGGGAAGGCCAACATTGTTTGCCCGTTTACATGTAAGAAGTTATTCATTTAACCGCAAACATCAATTTAACACACATACAAAATCATCATATTAAAACTACAAAAAGAAAAATGTTTTTCCTTTACATTATGGGAAAGTCTAATTTGTCTGGAAGAAGCCAAATTTTCTACAATCCTTTACGTCATTAGAACCTTACCTCGAGAAAACTGAGTGGGACAAAACCCGAGTTGGAGAAAGGGAGTGCAACAATTCAATCAACTAACATCTATTACATTATACTAAAACAACGTTCTCTCTCTTATGCACTTGAGTTCGAATCTATCTCGCCGTAGTTTAGATGAATTTGTTCTAGAATACCGCTTTTACATAGAAAATAACATCTGCTACATCATCTTATAGTGTTTTCCATTTACTTTCAAAAAAATTTGCACAACATATTATAGTATTTAGCTTGATGCATGATAAAAAACAATGTCAGTAAATATTTCATCTTATGCCTTGATTTTTCACGCCTATGATAACGGATAAATATGAGCATCAGAAAGCAGCAAGACAAAACTAATAACACAGCCAGATTCATATATGATAAGATAATTGCATTAATGTTTAAATGGGGTCGACCAGATTTTCCTAAGCACGTGATTTGAAACCTATATATATTATTGCCCATTGCTACAGAAATAAGGACACTCATATTGAGGTCATGTATCTACTTAGTTATGTTCAATCCAATCAATATCTTTTAATATTTTGTTCCAATTTATTTTATCCAATCAGTAGGAATCAATTTTGCAAATTTTCTTGTCCATATATAATAATTTTTTTTAAAATTTTTCTTGATAGGAAAGAGCAAATAATTATGTTGTTCACGAAATGTGTCATAGATTTGTTCATATGCTCTTTGTCACATACATACCCACCTGCAGATTATGAGATTGTGTCTCCAACAGAGAATCAGATTGCATATCTCTACTAATTAGTCTAATCACATCATTTTCTGCTCTTTGATTATGACCAAACTTACTTGGCCCATCATGCAACATAGCTTTCGAATTGACGAACAAAAGGAAATTATTATTTAACATTACGGATGAGTAGTATTTGTTGTTTATAAGTGAAAAATTTTAGTTGAATTTTTTCTTATCGTACAACAAGTTTGATATTATGTTATTATGACTAATCATTGTGTCGTTAATTAACCGATCTCACCCCACCTACCTGATGTAAATATAACGTTGTATAGAAACAACTAAATATAAATTGACGTATGAATATATAGGAGGACACAAAGAATCTTGAACACCTTCTCTCCCAATTACTCTCAACCACGTATAACGTTTTTGCTGTGTTTAATCCATTAATCTTTGTTCCCTTCTGGAGATTAGGGTCGTCTTATTAGTGCTTAAGTAGACATGTATCATCTGCAGAGCTAATGAATGAATGATTAAGAAATTGATCTACCAAGTCCGATAATATACTATGCATCGGTCATGATTAGTTGATGTTATCACTAATTAATTACGAACTAAATCATTGGATACAACATGACAAGATTATATTCGGCGTCCATGTTTCTCATTGCTTGTATGTCTTTCAATCATTACAAATGTCCTCTGCAATTCGTAGCTTACTAGCTTCTCAAATCAACTGTGGTTCCACTAATATGGTTCTTTAGTTTGTTGAAGGATTTAAAATGAGTAGCCTGGATTTTTTGATCCGTAAGTTTCGGACCATAAAATTCGGAAATGATCTAAATTCCTAAATCATTTACTTTCTTTTTGCGATTTTGAGTATCTTATTTACTTTGTGCCTATGTGGTATTGTTTACAATTGGAAATTAGGTCCTTCCCGGATCTCACAATCTGAAGCCGATGGATGGAGTAATCTGGACCGTTCAAGAGAGGGAGAGAGAGGTTTAGACCCTTAGTTTGTGTGAGATGGGTCAGTCAAATGAGCTAATGGAGTACAATTTAAAATAAGTGGTTTAGATTCTTTGGTCCGTCGGCTTCGGACTACGAGATTCGAAGAAGATCTTCGTGATTAAGATAGTAACACAACCAATTAATACAAGGGAACTTTAACGAAAAGTTCATGGTACTGTTTACTTTAACGAAAAATCATATTTTTACACTAAAAAGTCAATCCTGGTACTATTCACTTCACCTTTCATTTCGTTTTTATCGTTAAAACTAAAAGTTTTCAAGGCTTTTTTCATTAGTTTTCCTTTAATACAAAGTTCGTAAGATAGAGTTTTGACAGAAACTCATACGTAATACGAGTGTCAACTGGTTATTAGTGTAATGCATGCTCCTTCTATTCTTAATGTTAGAAGAGGTTTTAACTTTTAAGTTAAATTTTCTCCCAAGAAAAGACATAAAAGACGAATTTGTTTAAACTGATTTATGGAGAACATGACATGATTAAAACATCTAGGATTATCTAGTACAGTAATATTTTATAGATAATCAATCAAAATGCAATTAGTTAAATATGAGGTTAGGATTAACCATTATTGGACATACAATATTCGAAATAATTTGACAAGATTACGGGTCCATTACCACTAGTTATACTTGGTTGCACAAATCCACGTGGGGGAAGTATGGCCTGACATATGTTACTAGTCTGTAGACATGGCTCAAATATTCTAGGACATGCCAAGTCCATGTGTTGTTCACATGATTTTGCTCACCAGCGGCCGTCATGTATCTTTATCAAGATTTGTCATAAAATGCCAAACTATATCATGGTTAAGTGACCACTAATTTTAATGTCGATGGTGCCCAAACTTATATTATTTCATCTCCTCACGCACGTTATCATAAGGCATAAGCTCGGAGTAGTTACAATATTTTCCTTTATTTAATTTCAACCCTAAACTTTTTTGGCTCGTTTTTTTTTTTTTTTTTATTTTTTTTATTTATTTTTTATATGAACATAAGGGCATATTTAATGGGGCATTTATCCTCCATGAGCTACTACATTTGAAGTCTTAGTGAAAAATTTCATCTCCAATGAGCTGTGGTGTTAGATCCACCATTTTGGTTAGCAACTTCCTTTCTTGGATAACATAAAATTGGGCTACATCAAACCCTAAAAAACCGTGGGTCCTACGAGAAAAGTAGCAACCCATGTGCAGTGCCGGATCTAGGATTTAAAACTAAGGGGATCCTATTAATAAAGGTAAAAAAATTTATAGACAAAAATAACATTGAAAATATGGTCCTTTTGTCTTGAGCTTGAACAAATAGATGGTCCTATACTCCTATTAGCTTTGGCTTGAATTTTTTTTTCCATATTTCTTATTTCTAAACTACATATTTAACAAAAAACACAAAACATATACTAATTAACCAATAAACAAAAATTCCTTATTTCTTATTTCTAAACTACACATTTAACAAAAAATACAAAACGTATACCGATTACCCAATAAACAAAAATTCCAACTAAATTCTAATGATCAAATGAGTATAAACATAAAACATATCAACAATCATATCAATAATAGACTAAAAATCTTCATCAATATCAAATAGTGGTGGCCTAGAGATTTGGGGAGGTATGATATTAGAGTAATAAAATTATAATATGGGACTGGGTGTGGGATTTAGAATTTTAGGGTTTTAAAATTTGAGGAGTTAGGGATTGGAAATTGGATGAATATGTTAAAGCTGGGCATTAGGGGAAGCAGAAAAGAAATTTGGGTGAATATGTTATTGGGCATTGGGGGAAGCAGAAGAGCAGGAAACGAGGGAAGGGTGGGACAGTGGGGAATGATGTGGGTTGGGGGAGGGATTTAAAATAATGGGCATACCTTTGGGTGGGATTTAAAAAACAATTTAAAACAACTGGCCAAGACTATGTTGTTTTGGGCCAATTATTTTCTTTCTTCTCCAGTCATCTTCTCCGACAAGAAGATGTCGTACCTGCAACCTGCACTGCACGAGGGATCCCCGGAAAATTTCTAGTAGCGATTTAGGATCGCCGAAGGGTCCTAGGACCTCTTAGGTCACTCTATGGATCCGCCACTGCCTATGTGAGTCAAATTCTATCACTCTCTCTTCACTTGCAAATACACTTATACTCTCCTTTTATTCATTTTTTTATTTTTATTTTTTTCCTTATATATTTTTGTTCCAAAGATCTTCCTGCATTTTGTTTGTATGTTTAATGCTTAATACTTAAATGAGATAAACTATTCTACTAAAAAGGCTCACTTTTATTAATATAAAAATTTAGATTTCTCTCTTAAAACTTTAACACATCCTATATATTTTTTCACGACTTAAACCCGTTTACTGGGTTTTAACAAAAAAAATTCATTAAATTTGTTTTAAAACGCAGATTACAAAATTTTAAAATGCCCCTTATTATGTGATGAAACATTTGGTTGTGTTTATTTGTAATTTATTGGAATTTGGCTAATTAATGATTGTTTTAAAGTCCATAAGAATTAAAATTTCAAATTGATTTAACGTTCATGGACATTGGTGGGTGAAGTTTTTGGGCCAATTATTTTCTTTCTTCTCCGGTCATCTTCTCCGACAAGAAGATGTCGTACCTGCAGCCTGCACTGCACGAGGGGTCCTCGGAAAATTTCTAGCAGCGATTTAGGGTCACTGAAGGGTCCTGGGACCTCTCAGGTCCCTCTGTGGATCCGCCACTGCCCATGTGAGTCAAATTCTATCACTCTCTCTCCACTTGCAAATACACTTATACTCTCCTTTTATTCATTTTTTTCTTATATATTTTTGTTCCAAGGATCTTCCTACATTTTGTTTGTATGTTTAATGCTTAAGACTTAAATGAGATAAACTATTCTACTAAAAAGGCTCACTTTTATTAATCTAAAAATTTATATTTCTCTCTTAAAACTTTAACACATCCTATATATTTTTTCACGACTTAAACCCGTTTACTGGGTTTTAACAAAAAAAATTCATTAAATTTGCTTTACAACTCAGATTACAAAATTTTATAGTGCTAAAATGTCCCTTATTATGTGATGAAACATTTGGTTCTGTTTGTTTGTAATTTATTGGAATTTGGCTAATTAATTATTGTTTTAAATTCCATAAGAATTAAAATTTCAAATTGATTTAACGTTCATGGACATTGGTGGTTGAAATTTTTGGGCCAATTATTTTCTTTCTTCTCCGATCATCTTCTCCGACAAGAAGATGTCGTACCTGCAACCCGCACTGCATGAGGGGTCATCAGAAAATTTTTAGCAGCGATTTAGGGTCGCTGAATGGTCCTGGGACCTCTCAGGTCCCTATGTGGATCTGCCACTGCCCATTTGAGTCAAATTCTATTACTCTCTCTCCACTTGCAAATACACTTATACTCTCCTTTTATTCATTTTTTAATTATTTTTTTTCCTTATATATTTTTGTTCCAAAGATCTTCCTACATTTTGTTTGTATGTTTAATGCTAAAGACTTAAATGAGATAAACTGTTCTACTAAAAAGGCTCACTTTTATTAATCTAAAAATTTATATTTCTCTCTTAAAACTTTAACACATCCTATGTATTTTTTCACAACTAAAACCCGTTTACTGGGTTTTAACAAAAAAAAATTCATTAAATTTGCTTTACAACTCAGATTACAAAATTTTATAGTGCTAAAATGCCCCTTATTATGTGATGAAACATTTGGTTGTGTTTTTTATTTGTAATTTATTGGAATTTGGCTAATTAATGATTGTTTTAAATTCCATAATAAGAATTAAAATTTCAAATTGATTTAACGTTCATGGACATTGGTGGGTGAAATTTTCAAATAATTTTTTTTCAAAATTGTATGATACTAGCTTTGTCACATCCCGGCCCGGGGGGGGGGGGGGACCACTTCCTGGGCCCGATCCACCACCGTAGCACGATATTGTCCGCTTTGGGTCCCGACCACGCCCTCACGGTTTTGTTTTTGGGAACTCACACGAGAACTTCCCAATGGGTCACCCATCCTGGGAGTGCTATCGCGCGCTACTCGCTTAACTTCGGAGTTCCTACGGAACCCGAAGCCAGTGAGCTCCCAAAAGCCCTCGTGCTAGGTAGGGATGAGAATATACATTTAAGGATCACTCCCCTGGGCGATGTGGGATGTCACAATCCACCCCCCTTAGGGGCCCGACGTCCTCGTCGGCACACACGCGCCCAGGGTTAGGCTCTGATACCAAATTGTCACATCCCGACCCGGGGAGGACCACTTCCCGAGCCCGATCCACCACCGTAGCACGATATTGTCCGCTTTGGGCCCCGATCCCTCACGGTTTTGTTTTTGGGAACTCACACGAGAACTTTCTAATTGGTCACCCATCCTGGGAGTGCTCTCGCGCACTACTCGCTTAACTTCGGAGTTTCTACGGAACCCGAAGCCAGTGAGCTCCCAAAAGGCCTCGTGCTAGGTAGGGATGAGAATATACATTTAAGGATCACTCCCCTGGGCGATGTGGGATGTCACAAGCTCACCAATTGGTGCTAGGTAAATTGTTGGGTTGTATGTGAAAATCAAATTATTTCATAGGGCAAAGTTGGGGGTTTGTATCATTTAACAGCTGAGATTAAGATAAGAGAATCTAATCCAACGAACGTTTTATAAGTGATGAAATCTAACTTTTTTCAGAATTTGAACTTTTTTAGGTTGAAAGGTTCATAAAAAAAAATAAAAAAAATGATAATACATCCAAAAATCAACTTAAGAAAAGTTAACACAAAAAAAAAATTATCGTATAATCAAATTATTATATAAATAAATATATACAACCCCATGTAGAGCCCAAAAGAAATAGTCTCTCATTGGGAGATTTTTATTTTTATATTTATAAAGCTCTAAAGATTCCTTGAAGCTCTAAAATGGGGTATATCCATCACTTTTCCAACCTCATATAGAACTTCTCACTGGGATTCTCTAATGTACTAATTAGCTGTTGTTGTCGTTACTTTGTTGAAGGAGGTTTGAACTCTACTCCCGTGAACCTGACAAAAATATTTATTTGCAATAGTTTGATACCTAGTTGTAATTAACCTCATCATAAAAATACAACTTTGTTTGAGTGTTAAATGACCTTTATTCACTAAATTCTCATGTTGAATTTCCTTCTTTAATGACTATTCTAAAAGAAAGTGCAAGGAGTTAAAAGCATCATATTTTGCCTTCATTTATGGATTAAAACAAAGTTCATATTGGTATTTACAATCTTTTTAGGGCTCCTAATGGAGTCTTGTGGTTTCTTATGGTGGATTGGAAGAATTGTCTTCGGTGACTTCGTCAAAAGCGATTTATGTGTACACATATTTAAAGAGAAGGAAATTAGGTTGTAGATGTTTTAGCTTCTTTTGGGACAGATAGTTATGCTTATGCTGGTGGTCCACAATTTCAAATTTTGTAGCCTCTGCTCATGCTCGTGACATTTTTTACCATTTTCGTTGATCGTTCTTGTCATTGTGAGTCTTGGCATAGTTCCTCTACATGTATCTTTTTTGTTTACTATCATTTATTATAAAAAAAAAAAAAAAAAAAAAATTGGTGGAGAATGGACATGCGGGTGGGTTTTGAGTGTAATGGTTCTCAAACCTTTGAGGGAGAAAAGATGCCTCGCACGTGATCATAGCCGAAAGGCTAATCTCGTCTAATCATTTTTCATAATATATATATATATATATATATATATTATAATGACAATTTCAACCTGTATAAAGTGCATTAATTAATTCAATTGTCTTTTTTGATAATATTGAAAATGAAGGTTGTTAGTTGTTACCACTTACCAGCTGTTGGCGCCCATATTCTGGAAGATGGAGGCAACGATCATCTTCTTAATTCTCAATAATTTTAAAATTCACCTTCTCAAACCGTTTACCAGAAGAAAAAAAAACAATAAACAAGTTCATACAAACAAATAAATTATGGAGTTTCCAAAAACAAAAAAAATTATGGATGATCGATTTGACGAAGACCATCTTGGTAACTCTGCACATGTTTGTCTCTTTCACTGACAATACTTTTGTAATTTAAAATTGAAATGGAAAATATTAGAATTAAATCAGTTTTGTTTTTATAAAAGGAATCAATATACATGCATTCCCATCATGGAGACCAGCAACTTTCTAGTAAGCGTCATGCAGCAACCAAATTTTGAAGGCATATGTGCCAAAAGGCAACATAAGTAATGTTTGCTTACTAAACAACTTTATATGTTTATGTCCTAAGACTGAATTTAATTGATTATTTTGAATAAGTGCAATTACTCTTCAGTGTGCATGGTTAACTGCACAGTTTTTTTAAAAGTGTAGTTAAGTTTACCGATGATATATTCACAAATATATCGTTCATAACATATATATATATATATATATATATATATATATATGCATTCTAAAAAAGTGTAGCTAACACTATGTTTAGATGAGAGAAATAAACATGGAATTTTGGTAAAAGTCATAATTTATAAATTGACAAGCACTAATTCTCTTATTTGGATTCATAAACATAGAAATTTAGAATTTCCGCGTGGAAAAAAAACTTGGAATTTGGAACCTCCAAATCCCAAGTTTAAATTCCATGTAAATAGGTGTTATTTCTCAATTTCTATGATTGAGAGATTAAAAATAACAAATTCCGTATTCAATTCTATTGTTCTTTTAGATTGACCAAACAAGAAAATTTACAAATTCTAAAAAATAAAATCTTGTCATTTCAATTTCCGTCATTTTTAAATTCCTTAGTAATCTTAAATTTTTTCACCCAAACACAGTGTAAATGATGAAGAAAACCCTCATATTTATTAGATTGATAAATAAAAATAAACATTTCCGTCATATTGTTTTTATATTAACTAAGAAAAATGGAAGTATGGTCTCACATCTATGTTACCAAATTTTGAATAAAATTAGAGTAAATGTGCGTAATTGAGAAAAGTGAAAGCACACTATTACGTCTACGATACTAAACTCTAAATCAAATTAAAATAAAAATGCGTAAAAGAAAATATTTTTAATCATTTGAATTATACAACCGATTACATATACATTAAAAAGTTGATTGTTTGCGCCGCAAGTGCCCATCTATTTCTTTTATAATTTCTAAAAATAAAATATGTCACAGCACACATAATAATCCCTTTAAATTTCCTCATGCAATTAGGCCCAATAATATGAGGATATTACAACTACACCCCTTTTCCTTACCTAAGTGCCCTTTAAATATGAACCTTCCTTCCCCTTTCCAAATCCCCCCAAAGCAACACAGCACTACTCAACTCTCTCTCTCTCTCTCTCTCTCTCTCTCTCTCTCTGTGAAAAAACCATTATTCATATCAAATGGCCAAAGGTGGGAAGCTAACAAAGCTCAAGTCAGTACTGAAGAAGTGGAACTCCTTCAGCAAGCAGAACAGCCGCCGCAGCCTCAATTCTGTTGTCTCCGCCGCCGATGACGATTACTTCACGGACGTAATCTCAGGAGACCTACGCCCTGTCTACGTGGGTAAGTCCCGAAGACGTTATCTTGTGGCCTCCAACATCGTAGACCACCCGCTTTTCAAGGAGCTGGCCGACAGGTCAGACGACGACACGATCAACGTCGCATGCGAGGTCGTGCTGTTCGAGCACTTGTTGTGGATGCTCGACAATGCCGATCCACAGCCCGAGTCCTTGAACGAGTTAGTTGAGTTCTATGCCTGCTGAGGGAAATATTTAGTAATGCCTTGTATGTATGTGCATGGTGCGAGCGAGTAGGTTATTGAGGAAAATAATGGAGAGTGGTGGGGGTGATTCTGTGTGGTCATCTGCACGGTATAGAAAGTTGTACATTGTCAATAGATCATCGACTGAGGGAAAAAATTTGAGTGTGATTTGATTGCACGGTTGAGGATAATTAACCCAATATTTCACATCTGGGCTGGTGGGAAAGTTCGTCAGTTCCGTAATATATATATATATATATAATTTTATTGTTTATTTCTCATGGATTGATCTTTTCATAGGTAATTTTTATTCAATTTTTAAGTGGTAGATTGTCTTGATTAATATGATATGATTTTTTTAACTCATTGCATCTCAGATTCGAACCTTCACATTTTTCAAAATGTAACTTAGAGTAATATACTTGTTAACTACCATTATACTACAAGTGGCCTTTTACCACATTGGTGGAAATGAGTTGAGTCCTTGCATGACGGTGTAGGTTTGAACCCCGTCGGTGGCTAACCTAACATCTAATATAACAAAATCTATCATTTGAAAAAAATTCAAGCCATATGAGAAATGAGATAAAGTGGTACATATGTAGCACATGGTATTCGTCTGTCCAAACTAATGTCAACATTATAACGAAATATAGAGTACATACATTATTTTCATGTCCCACACAAATTTGGTAGTACCTGAGGCATTATTTAAGGTAGTGCTATTCACACATTTTTTTTTTTGCCTCACACTTTTTGTCCATTGATTTTTTTATTCATTCGATTTGAAAACTAGAAATTAAGTTAAGTGCGTGAGAGGTAAAAATAAGTGTGGATGACACTATCCTTATTTGGATAAGAACTATGTCCTAGTTAATTAACTAACAACTTTGTGACATTTGGGAATAAATGAGATTTTTCCTTTTATCACAATTTGTGAACAATGTGATTAATTTCAAATTACTTGTGCAAAAGAGAAACAATGGTGTGTGGTTCGTATTTTTATGTCACAAAAATGACCCATCAATTTCTATGCTCATGGGTCCTTTACAGGAGTACTTTTGAAGACCGTTAAAAAAAGGTGTGAGATTTACAATTGGTAAGGAACAGAAATATAATGGCTGCCTCCAATTCCTTCTGGCCTCTCGTTTGGTAGAGAGAATGGCTTAGATAAAACTAATTACTATATTAAACGTATTTTAAAAGAATAAATGAATGATAAATTTATTTTGTTTAAGTTGATGGTTACTCATAAAGAATAGTTGTCAATTTTAATACTATCATTTTTGTGGGGATTAATTGCGATTTATTTTGACCACAAGTAAACTTCAACTTGGACAAAATAAGAAAATTATCATCCATTTATTCTTTAAAAATGCTTTCAATATATTGAGTAGTCCTACTCAAGCCAATTCTCTATGTTAAGCGAGGCCTAAATTAAAGTTTCAGGGAGAAGGGTTGGATGGTCTAACACCGATGTTGTCCACAGCTTAACCACCTGTAACCCAAGAGGTGTGAGATTTTATCCTAAAAGGCATCGGTGTAATTATATGAATAGAACCATTTGTACATAAATTGTAATTTGTTTTGTCAAATCTACAAGATAGACTTCTAACTTGCCCCCTCACGTAGGACTATATCCTTAATGATCCACACGTGAATACTACGCACATTGGAACAGACCCAGTAGGGGTCCAAAAAGAGTACATAGCTACTATTCAGGCCGAAACAAACCAGCTCTACTACCATGTCAAAGTTTCAAAGAGAGGGGTCAAATGGTTCAACACCGATATTATTCCCAACTTAACCATATGTAGTGCAAGAGGTGTGAGATTTTATCCTAAAATGCCTCAGTATAATAAATAATGGAACCATTTGTATATAAATTGTAATTTGTATTTTCAAATCTCCAATATGAGATATCCAATAGCTTGTGTGTACTAAAATGTATTTTTCTTTTATAATATCACCAACAATGTTACAATACAATAATTTTAAGTCGCGTTTGATACCCATTTTGTTTTTTTTGGTTTTTTATTTTCCTTTCTGTGTTAGCTAGTGGTATATGGGAAATGCATGGGAAAATGAACATGAATAAGGGTAAATGAAGGATGATGGTGAGAGAGATGTACAAGGAAAGACATAAAGTGAAAACTACAAATTAAAAAATTAAAGGTACTTTAAGTTGTTTTCTATTGAAAGATTTTGTTTCGTTTCATTCTTCTTTATTTATTCTTATGAATCCAATCATCTTTCTTCATTTCTTGTTTCATACATATACTTTTCTCATATCTCAAATTCAAAAGACAACAAATCCTTACTAATCCTACGTGTTTTGTTTTGAAAATACTATGTCAATTACTTGATGAAATTAAGTTTCCGAACCCTACAAGTATCACGCCGAAATTATATTATATTAATGGTATAAAAAGTTTATTCAGAGTTAGCTTGGATAGCTAGTGATGTCCTTTTTTCTATAAACTCTCACTAATCTTTACGTATTAAGACAAACGATATTACAAATTTTTGTATACAGCCGGCACACTCTTTCAAAAATGGGTGTGAAACTTTTTAAAATTATTTTCTTCTTTGTACAGGTTGGAGATTTATTTTAATATACTTCATTGCTTTGTGTGCTAGAGCCCGTCGACGCAAGATGCGTACCAAATTTTCTTGTAAGTTGAAGTGGAGAGGAATTATGTGACTTGGCGATAATTAATTAAATACTAGTGGTGCTATATCCCCTTCTTTTTAAAAAAAAGAACAATTGGTGGCAACTGACAAATCACGGTTATCCACTTATTTCGAAGATTAAGAAGACTCACAGAGGTATTTCATGTTAATGGTGCTACATATAAAATAGAAAAGTTTGAGAATTAAAATGTAAATTAAGGTTTTTTCCATTGGAATTTAGAAGTCAATTTCAATACAATCACTAAGTTAAATACACCCTTGTAACTAACCAATTATAAAGGTCCACCTAGAGAAACTCTGAAATAGCCAGAAAAAAAAATTTAATAGGCATGTAAAATTACGTTGGTAGCTGCAAAACGAGAGAGGAAGGGAAGTCAACAGCTTTAAATTAAGCTACCTTTTTTTATCATTATTAAGTTTTACTCAACATATTCTTACACATAAAAAGTCAGAAATGCTTTTTAATACATATAGTTTATTAAACAGGAGGCTAATGATTAGGTAGTTAGAGATGCCTTTGCGATCCATACAGACATAGAAATATGATGTATCTAACCACATGCTTAAATTCTTTTGTTTGATTTATATGATATATCTAGTCACTCAGTACTATATTTTGGTAGTATTTTTCTTTATTTGAAAGTGAGAGGTCTTAAATTCGAATTTCATGAATAAAGAATTCGATATTAAATTAGGCTGCCAATTGTATGACTTTACCGAACTTCTTTCCTCACTGTAAAAATATTAATATACTAAAAAAAAAAAAAAAAACTTTTAATTAGATATATTATTAAAGAATTTAATTAATCAATTATATAGTACGAAGTGGAAGACACAAAACTTTGTTGGAATGCACGCACAAGTACCAGTAACGCGTCTTGGCCGAGCTGCGATTGCCAGTGCCAACCCGTAAGGCTTCAAAGTCTTTAAGCTTTGCGGCAGCTTATACTTACTGTCAGGGGTGGGCTAAGAAAAGGAAAAAAAAGCGGACCGAATACCAAATCGAAACCGAAATATCGAAAATCGAAAAAAAATTGAACCAAAAAAGGAAAAATTTAACCGAACTATATTGATTCGGTTTCGGTTTTGAAGGTTCGGGAACTGAACCAAACCGAATTCCTTTACACTTTATTAATGTATGTCCATGATGTTTCTTTTGTGAAACTTTGTTTTCAAACTATGCCTAGGGCTTTTTCAAGGATACTTGGTTCAATTATGGAGGATATTCCATTAGTTATAAAGGAAAATTTTGGAAGCCTTTAGAACTTGGAAGAGTTTCTCTATTTGTTTTCTTTTGGAATGAATATGGTGATCAATTTTTTTTTTCAATTGAGATCGTTGATAGAATATGATTGATTTATATCATCTTGTATACGTACAATTACCTTACAACTTTTCCCATGTTCTTATTATTAGTCTATCAATTCAAGCTTATTTTTTAAATTCCAAATTGAAAAAAAGATCAAGTTTTATAAAATAAAATAAAAAAACCAAAACCGAGCCGAAACCAAACTGAACAAAACCAAACAAAAAAAAAAAAAAAAACCAAAAGAAGTTTTGATTCGGTTTCGGTTTTGGCAAAAACCCGAACTGAATGAAATCGAACCCACCCCTACTTACTGTCCAAAGGTCATGCATGCATGCATGATGAACATATAAATGGAATATTAATAACCACGACATAGTATAAATACATTAGAATTTTAAGTTAGGTATGTTCTCTGATTTTGATTCAAGGCACGAAGCTAGTAAAAATAAGGGTGATTCTCTGATTAAAAACTTCTATGATAAAAAATGGGCTAATATATCTTTAGCCTTTCAGGATTTCTTTAAAATTAATCATACATTTCAAGGTGTGGAATACCTCCATTTGGGCACAAAAAAAAAATATTAATCTACGTGGCGCCATTGAATAAGTTGAAGCCAATGAACAAGGTTTTTAAAATCTAATCGAAAACTCATAGTAGTTTTTGCATACTACACCATGTTTCTCTTGGTGAAGGTGGTTGCACTCATTAATTATATATTTACAAAAATAGATAATAGGACCTTGGTGGTGGTTTGAATCTTTAAAGTGTCTTCTAAGGGGGCGTTTGTTGCGCTGGACTATCTCGGACTGGATTAGCTTCAAGGACTAAGCTGGACTGGCTTAGACTAGACTAAACTGGACTAACTTAGTGAAGCGTTTGGTGCAGTATTGGACTAAGAAGCTGGATAATAACAAATTCTAATATTATTTTATTTAATATATAAATTATTAATATTTTATTATGATCTTATCTTTTTCTCCATCTTTTCCTACCATTTCCATCCCACTCTTGTCCTCTTCTCTCATCGTCCCACCCTCTCCCTCTTTTTTTCCTCTCAGACCTCTCAATTCATGTCTCTTTCTCATTCCTGGTCAAACTCCTTATTGATTCCAGTCTCTATTTCTCTGTCCTCCCTCCCTCTCTAGCTATGCGTTGTTCGAGCGGAACCTCATTGCTCCAATTTTCCTGACGAGTTGCAGGTTTCCCGATGTGTTTTTTGGCCAACCCTCATTAAATTGGATGAAGTTAGCACCGCCAAAAAATTCATCACCATCCCTGGACCGAGATCTTAGCTTTGCATGCTCGAATTTGTCATGGATTTGAAGAAGCCCAAACAGGCTGAGACTTCCAGGCCATTTTCCGGCCACATTCGACCACATTTTGGCCTCAATTCAAGTAAAATCGTAATTTTGTCACTCCCAGCTTCAATTTGGTATATTTTATATGAAAGTTGGTTGTGAAATGGATCTGAAAGAGAGTCGGGAAGTTAATGATTGATCTAGGTGACCGGCGATGACGAGGAGTCTGTCGGGAGTGGTCGTTGAGCATGACAAGGACGAGAAATAGAGGATAGTCTTAGCTAGTCCCATGATTATTGGGGGGTCTCACTAAGACCTCTTAGTGAAGGGTTTTGTCCATGCTAGTCCCCTTTAGTCTCATTAATGTTAGTCCCAGCATGAAACAAACACAGTATTGGACTAATAGCTAGTCCAGTCCAGTCCGAGTTAGTGAGGGCAAACCTCAATATTTAATACTCGGTAAATTAATAACTTCGATTAAATAATATTTTTGGTCAGTTTTGATTTAGAAATAACGTGCTAAATTAACAATTTGCTTGTTGTAGTATGAACTTAGTGAGGGAAAAGAGAGAGTGATCGACCAGAAAGAAGAGAAGGGAAATAAGGGCTTGAGGAATTACATGTGTGATATTTATGCAATTAATACAATTTTTACAAGAAAAAAATTCTTCTATATCTCATAGGATTTCTCTACATAATCTACTAGATTTACACAATCATACTCCTAATAAAATTAGGGTTGCAATACTTTCCCTTGAGTGTGTAAATACTCAAGTAAATGGTGCATTAGGTCTTCATGTGATGATGTAGAAATAATTGATGAAGTCGTCTCGTCTAGTCAGCCTAATGAGCGAATGCGAGTTTGAAAAATAAACAGAAGAATGCATAAGTAGTAAAACTCACAACATATGGCTATGGTAAAACCCAATATAGGATAAAACCCATAGTCTAGGGAGAAAAGTGAGAAGTTGCATTAAGTCAAAACTAAATGCCTTTAAGATGCAAGTTAAACGCACATAAGTGTATGACCACCTGAGAATAGGTGTCTTGTTAAAATCTTGTCATGTAGTTAAAATCCAATGGAAAAAATACTCATAATCTAAGGAAAAAAGAGTACATTGAGGTCAAGTAAGTATACCTCTGGATACTCCTTCTAAGTTTGACAAAACATCCAAATGAGAAGTATAAACATTACAAATAAGACAATTTACAGATACTAATTCCTCGGACAAGTTTCTTAACTTTAGTTGCTACTTAATGAAATGGTCGCCATATTTGCTCGAAGTCAATCTTTTCATGCGATGAGATGATGGTGCAATATGCTTGGTGTTGACTTTGTTGATGTAACATGTCTTGGTCTGGTCAATACATGTTGTCTTCATAGATCGTCGTTGGGACTCAGTGATGGATGAAAAACCACAGGTACTTCGAAGATGCTCAACAAGAATTATTAACCATATTTATCATGTGGCGCATTGAACTTTGGAATGATTTGAAGATTTTGCAACTAAGGTTTATTTCGTGGACCTCCAAGATATTATGGTATCTCTAACAGTAATGATATAATCATTTAGGAACGTGCCTTGTGTGGGTTTGATTAGTAGCCAATGTTAGTATAACAAACAAGGCAAACATCATTCCAACAATCATGGGGTTAGATCTACTCGAGATGCGTAGAAATAAGCCAAAATTTGTAATACCTTTAGGGTAGCAAAAAAATGCCTTTAATGCCATTTTAGTGGCGGCGTGTAGGTGCAGTGATGTATCTTTACAACATATCAACAACGAAAGAGATGTCATGCCTTATGCAATGAGCTAAGTATAACAACGCGCAAAGATGAGCTTAGATATAAAACTTCGGGTTTCACAACCTCTTCTAGGACCTTATTTGCATTTAGCTTATGGATGATTACATGTATACTCAAAAGGTAACATCCACTGGGTGTAGTTCAACTGATAGATCAAAATACCATCAAAATAATGCTCGAACTTCAGGTTAAGGCATAAATGAGTTTTCCCAGGATCTTTTATCTTAAATTTCATCTTTAGGTGCGTGGCAGTTTTCTTAGGCTCTTTCAAAGTCTTAGTGAGATTTCTATCATTGACATAAACTGCAACTTTAGCAATTCGGATTACTTGTTAATAAACACGCAAGGCCATAAGCTTTAGAACTGTAATTAATCATGGACGTAAAGATTTCAATCATGTTTTTCTTTAGACAAGATCATCTTTCATGATTGAACAGTTTGTAGAGCAAGCCAAAGAGCCATGGAATCCTTTTTGGCTATATACTTCCGTTTGTAATGCTTCAGGCATAAGTCTTCAAGTGAAGAGCATACCAGTGGCTTATTCATCTCTTTTATGCCATTGTTAGCTTCATTGGATTCTCGACTTCTTGATAGTCAAGTGAAGCTTCATGTCTTATACCTACATAAAGTAGCTTTCATCATAAACTTCCATGTTAGTGAAATTGAACTTTTGACGGTTCGGAATCCATTAAACAGAGGGAACAAGTTTGTGGTTAGCGCCATGGGAAATAAATACCTCCATAATCATTAAAGTAAGAATATTCGAGCTCTAAGAGATAGTTTGGTTTGTATGAAAAACTTCGAGTTTTACATAGGTGTATTGTTTTATGAAAACTTTGAGTTTCAAATGCACTAATTCAAAACTACAGGTTTGATTTAAATGAACTTCCAGTTCTTGGCTACCTGGAAGAACAGGAGATACAATATACAACTGGTTTGGTAAATATGGGTTGCTTGGGGGACCAAATGTCAGTAGGTCCAGGACTATGAAATGATGTCAACAGTCTAAAGAAAAAATACAATAAAATAAAATAATGGATCATTATCTATAAAAAATTGGGATGCCAAAAATATGGTTTTTGTCGAATTTATTGATTGCGGGTCACTAAAATAATCTGATAAGTGTGGGTCAGGCAGTGATGTGAGGCATCCCAACATCAAGCTAGGTATGGGTCGGGTTGATAGTGGAGCCGAAAAGGCAGGGTCCAAGTCGTGAACAAGCCCAATGAAACTAGGTTCGAGTTTTAGTTAGAGAAATTCAACGACGAACCGCTGTAGGCGCTTTCCGTGGGTTTAAAAAACGGGCGATGTCTCGAAAGATGGCGGCTAGGGTAAGTCGTGATTGGGGTCCAAATCTTGATGAAATTGCGTTGAATTTTATCAAATTGATCGATTCAAACAATGTTGACTTCAAAGACTATGATGTCCTGGTCTTCAAACTTTTACAAATGTGGGAGGCGGTGGTAGAAAACCCAATGTTTTTCGATAAGTGTCTTGACTGTGAGGAACAATTACCGAAGAAATGGTGGGGTGCGCAGTGGATCGAGGAAGGGGACGATGTATAACAATGTTATTTTGATCCCATTTGGGTTCCGGGTTTTAGTGGGTCGGCAACTCGGCTAAGTGGCGTGGCTCAAATGGCTTCAGGCCATGAATCGCAGCTCAACTCAGCTTGGTGTGACGCGGTTTTAGGCCACGGTTCACTCGCGATTTAGGGGTTTGAAATCCTAATTTTTACTTATATTTTCTTTGTACTCACACAATTCACTCCAACAATATCGAATTATAAACAATAGTGCGTATGCCAAATCAACATAATAATATTGCGTATGCATGAACAATATATATAATTGAGCAACATATGCAAAAAATAAATTCATGCATCATATTGAATGTTTTCATGTTATCAAGGCTTATAAAATATCGATTTCGTATTTTAGAAGAACTGGATTTGACGGAAACAATAAAGCATTTGAATGTTGTAGAAGATCCATCTCCAAAATCCTTCAGTTCCTTAGCACAGCAACGGAAGTGTGTTGATAACGTGTTGTAGTATGAATTTAGTGGAGAAATGAGAGGGAGATCAGCCAAAGAAGAATAGTAGGGCGAGAAGGGCTTGAGGAATTCTGTGTCTGTATCTCTCTTGCCTTGTTCCTTTATTTATACTAAAAAAGGAGAGAGAAACTTGATCTTCAACTTATACAAGTTGTACAATGAAAGGTCTTCTAAATCTCATAAGATTCTTATACCAAACCTACTATGACTAACACAATTACACTCCTAAGACCATATCCAACTCTTAGGTTAAAACCTAAAATTTTTAGCCCATAAAATTTAGGTTTAACTCATAAACAACTATTATGCTCCAATCTTTATTGGTTAAATTTTTTGCCTTAGAATATTAAAGAATGAATTTAGGTTAATTTATTTTAAAGAAAAAAAAATTATGTAGATCATACTAAATTAATTTTATGAAAATTTTAACCTAAAAATATTTTGATTCTAAGGAATTTAAAAATTCACTAATCCAACTAGATTAAAAAAATTATTAAATGCATTTTTAATAATTAAAAATTAAAAAAATAAAAAATAAAAATAATTTTTTTAAATATTAAATCTCTCTCTCCTCTCTCTTCTCTGCATCCCCAAAACCCCTTCCCACATGTCCCCCCATCCCCTTCCCACTCGTCCCCCTCAACCTTCCTTCACCACCCTCTATCTCCCCTCGCCTCTCCCTCTCCTCTCCACTGTAGTCTCCTTCCTCCCCACTTCTCTCTCGTTGTGCCCAGAACCCCCCAAACCCACCTGGGTTTTTTCATCCGCCATCCTCTTTCCTCTCGTATTCTCTCTCCCTTTCACCCTGTCATGTTGTAACAGAAGCCTCGTCGGCCCCGACCTTGACAGCTCTCCCTCTCTCCCTTTCTCCTTGACAGCTTTGGAGACGGCAACGATGGCGGATCGGCGATGGGCAATGGAGTGGGAGAGGGAAACGGGTTGGAGCTTACAGGTAGATCCGAGAAAGGAGGGCAGATGAAAAAATCCAGGTGGGTTTGGGGGGTTTTGGGCACGGCGAGAGAGAGAAGTGGGGAGGAAGTAGACTTTAGGTGGGTTAGGGGTGGATCCCCCATACTTGTCCACAGAGAGAGAGAGAGAGAGAGAGAGAGAGAGAGAGGAAATAAAGAGGGTGGTGGAGGAAGGTTGGGGGGGACGGGTGGGAAGGGGTCGGGGGGGGGGGGGGGTGGGAAGGGGTTTGGGGATGCAGACAGGCGAGAGAGAGATTTAATATAAAAAAATTATTTTTAATTATTAAAAATATATTTAATATTTTTTTAATTCAGTTGGATTAATGACTGGGTCCTGCCTCTAGCTAAGTCAGCATTTAAAAGAAAAATTAATAGAAAAACTGATGGAGGTATGACATTGACATAAGTTCGTAAGATGATGTATGACATTATTATTTAAAAAAAAAAGATATGAAAGTATCGTGAAATCAATAATTAAGATAATTTTTTACCATTTCCCAAAGTATTTTTACTTGGTTAAACAATGTTTATAAAATGGAACATTTGGTGAATGGGTGGACAGGCTAAACTGTCGGGATCGAAGAAGACAAAAAAGGAGTTGCAGAATAGACGCAATTTTCGCCGCTTTTGATGGTAGGGGTGCCCCCCCGGATGCCAATCATCCCTTGCATTGATTTCGGTGTCCTTTGGTGACTGGACATGTATCTGTCTGAGGATATTTATGTCATTCTGTCTGAAATCAACCCAGTCAGGCGCCAAGAACCAGCCCACGTGGGAGTACGTCGCCAAATCGGATTTGACCCAGTCCCCACTCCATGTGATGAAGTGTTTAATTTTTTAATGAATCGCATGAAAATATTCATGCATGCACGAGTGAAGAGACTGAATTCGTTAGACAGACTCAAAATGTACTCTAATAAACGTTACCTGGTAGTTCAGTGGTAAATGATGGATTGCAAGGTTTTTTTCAAACTAAAAATTGAAGGTCTTGGGTTCGAAATCCACTGTTGGTGTGGAAGCCAAACTTATGGCCAATGAGACACTGAAATGCCTCTGTGAGTTTTTTCAGCCCCCGAAAAAGGTGGATAACCAGTTGTCTGTTTTTAAAAAAAAAAATGTACTTCAAGAAATAATTGGTAATATTACAAATAGTTCTTCTACTATGTGGACATATGTATGTATATAAAAAAAAACATGTTGGATTTATAAATTATATAACACAATATGAAGAATTATATAACACAATATGAAATATGTTGGATAATTTTAGTAGATATAGAATACTTATTTTGTTCACAGTAATATTCAAAAATAATAAAGTTATGAGATTGTGTTCTGTTTTCTAAGTTAGTGAGTTAGCAATTCGTTTTGTTTGTGTTAGGGTTTTCTTTTGATACTGGGGTCTTATCCTATGTTTAGTTAATCTTTTGTGGTTATTGGCTTGACCCCAAAAAGGAAACGAGTTGAGATGAAATTGAGAAACAAATGAAGGATCACTGAATGGGGAAAAATACCAAAAAAAAAATGGTTATATACGCCGGCCCACAGCATATATATGTAGTAGAGAGTGGGGGTGTGGGTAGGGTTCATCGTCTGCCACTACCAAGAGGGCACGAGAGGACATGAGGAAGCGTCACATTGTAGAGAGCAGTAATCTGAATGGTGCGCGCCATGGCAGCACGCAGTCAGGATCATGCAAACTAAAGACCTAGCTATGCTTAGTGAGAATTCAATGGGAATTGATTCTCTATATACCAGTTTATAAACTTGATGGTGAAAGGTCCCTCTTTGTATTTCCACATGTAAGGCTGATAAGTTGGTTAGAGGCTAACTTTAAAATTTATATGGTTTGCTGTCCGAATCGTAATTCAATTTGACATAAAGATTAGAGTCTAACTTTAAAATGTATATTTACAAAATACAGAGAGTAGAACGAGAAATGGTATCATCTCCTAATCTATGCATCTTAGTAAAATTTCATAAAATTTCGATACGAAATAACTTCCACATCTCAGATTGCCAAATCATATATTGGATAAGTTCTACATCATGCATGGGTGTGAAATCCAAAACGTAAATAAGAAATATAGAAAGGAAGCTAGATCCTCTAAAATTCTAAAGCAGTTTTCCTTAAACATTAATATCATATTTTGCAGTCCTAGTCCTCTCCCTGATGAGTTTATCTATGTGGGATCGAATTACTTTGGTCGCAATTTAGAATTAAATAGAAAAGAGGAAAGAGCAAAGCCGACGTCTGCACCTGCAGAAAGTTTCTATCTACTTAACGATGCGCACGTTTTGTTACACAACAAAAAACTTTTGGAGGCACTAGACTACAAAACCCCAACACAAAATTAAAGACACGACATGTGATGCCGGAAATCTGAAATTAAATCTCCCACGTTACCAAACTTACCACTATCCAAAATCAGTGGGTTCCATTCATTCTATTCATCCAAACTGAGCCATATGAAGAGTTTGGAGGGAGAAGTTCATTTTCTATCACAACAAGAAAGCGAAGTCAAAGCAAGAAAAAGAGGCGCAAGCATGTGGAGAGATTGTTCTGTGCTCGGAAGTCTGTCACTTGGAGTTATTTTCAAATTATAATGGATTTATGTTTATTTTTGATAATATATTGTAGAAGTGAGAAGATTCTAAAAGACGTTAGACGCCAGTCAGGCGGTAAGTATGGGTCTAGCACCTAGGCGTCTAGGCAGAGCTTAAGCGGTTTTTTTATTTTAATTAAATTTAAGGAATTGTTATTGGCACTCCAAAAATCTCATTTTGCACTCCAAACTTTCTATAATTGGAAAGAAAAATACACTTGTGAGGAGTGTAGAATGAAATTATTGGAGTAACAGTACCCTAAATTTGTTATATAACATATAAATAAACGTCTACTTATACTTTAAAAAAAATACGTAATTATATTGGGATACATAAATTGCAAAATAGAACGAAATATATATTTATAAAGTATTAGAAATTGAACATATTGAAAACATGGAGAACAAGTATATAATGAGTGTTCATCCAATTATTCAACAAGTCTCTTACAATTTATTGAACAATAAAATGCGAAACGAAAGTTATCTATTTTATGTTTAAGTGAGAGTCGCAACCTAAGCTGGTTTAGGCTTTTTTTTCTTAATTTTCAAATGCTTAAACATTAATTGGGGTTGTGGCCAACCGTATAGCGCTTAGGTGGGGCCTAGGCGGTATTGGGCGGGGTTTAGTGAGTGAGACATATCAACCTAAAGGCAACTTTGGGGAGGAGCGAAGTGTTTGATCACCTAGGGCCCCGAAATTTTAGGGGTCCCAAAAAATTTTTGCTATCTAATAAATAACAGTATTATATCAAAAATTATGGAAGTTGATCCCGTGTTTAAAAAAAAAAAAAAAAAAAAAAACGTGAAATTCGTAGAAAATGACACTGATGATAATGATGAGTCATCCCAATCAACTTAATAATCAACAAAGGAACCTTTTAGGATTCATTACTTTTTATATATGATAGATCAAGTTATTGGTTTGCCGAAGACAAGGTTTGAAGAATATCAAGCATATGATGATGTATTTGGGTTTTTATTTACTTCAGAAATGTTGAATTCGATGGGTAATGATAGATTGAAAGATTGTTGTGATTGTCTTCAAAACTTTCTCAAGATATGTGAGTTCTTTTATGTTGATGAGTATGCATTATTTGTAGAGTTGAAACTTTTATGAGAGCCTTTACTGAAAGAAATGAAGACATCCATTGACGTATTGAACTACTTGAAGATGATGCGTTATTTCTTGACTGCAAGCATTGCATATAGATTTTTGTTGATTGTACTTATTACCGTTGCATTTGCGGAAATGAGTTTTTCATTGTTAAAATATTAAAATCATACGTGCAATCAGCCATGTTGCAAGAAAGGTTAAATGAGTTTGGTTTGATATCGATTGAAAGCGGCTTTTTAGACAAAATTGTTTATGAATGTTTAATCGATGATTTTGCAACAAAGAATGCATGAAGAACCATCTTTAAGTGAAACTTCAAGTCTTCAATGCTAGGCTTTTGAAGATTTTGTTCATTTGGTTTCTTAAGATTGAACTGATTGTTGATTATTTAGTAGGATTTTTAAGTTTTAGTTATTGTTTTTAACATCAGTGCATTGTTCAATTTTTTTTGGAAGACTATTTTAAGAAGGGCCTCCTTTATAAATTTCGCAAAAAACTCCTGAAATTTTAGAGATTCATAATCAACCGTATCATCTTATATTATAACACGTAAAATTATACATATTTACTAACCGTTATAAAACTTTCATGCATGTGAAATTACCAATTATAGAAGGGAACCATTAAGAATTTTAAGATGGAATGGATTGGGTTTCGATGACGCCAAATACTGACGTGTGCTGTTACCTGATGATCAGGATTAATAAGATTTGCAGATAAAATACACCATGCATGTCTTACCATTTCAGGTTTCGCACATGTTATTTAATATTTGGTTGTAATATTTTGATCAAAATCGGGTCCCCTCCTATCATGTTGTGATCAGCGCACGATTATTTAGCTTGTTCACTACTGCAGCCCATACTAGAACCCGGTATAGAACTAGGGTTTCATATGCATGCATGCTTTGATCAATCTGTTGTGATCTGAAAGGGAAAGAGGTGTGTTGGTTATTAACGAAGCACTGTATGATCGACATATATAGCTCTTCAAGGTTTTTAGCCTAGCTATAGGATAACTTGTCAGTTGGCCGGCCTAGAGACTAGAGTGGGAGTATCTCTTACACCATGTTCCGATTCCGATCAAGCACGTGATATTTCAGGCTTGCACGTGATGATATAGCGTGTCAAATTCACTTAAATTATAATATTAATTGTACTGAGTCATGAGTATGTGCGTGGAAGATATGGTAAGATGTAACCAAATCTAACGGGGAGTGATGAGATATATATGGATCACACAAGCTAGGTACAGGTCATGACCTAATTAATTAATCCAAAGCAGGAGCCATGAATTAACCCTAGCATGCCCTCAAGTTTACTGGATAAGATATCGAAGGCGGTGCCAGACATGGCACACAACTTGGAAAATTAGAGAAATATTGTTGGTGGTGGAATGTATTGCTCACCGTGATATAATGGGGCTGGTCGGCCAAGTTGGGGAATTGTAGAATGTTCCCCCTGGTATCTAGTTGTCGGGATATATTATATATATCCATATTTATATGATTAATTCTGATCACCAATTTTGTATATATTTATTCTCCTTGTATATATAGTTGTTTGATTAAAGATTTTTTCTTCACCATTTTCTTTTAAGAGAAAGTTCTTTTTTTTTTTTTTTTTTTTTTTTTGTCGAAAGTAAGATATTATTAAATATGAATCGAAAGGTTTACATCAGAAGTCAAAGAATTTAAACAACCACTTTGATTCAAAAGCATCCCACAAATGACCACCCCCCACACGTGTGACATAAGATGCCATAAGATGCATAGCCTCATTACAGACACGAGGAGTATAAAGAAACTCAACATAACATAATTGTTGCTTAATATGGTTAATATCCCAAAAAATATCATCCATAACTGCCTCCAGTTGCAAGCTCCCATGGATCATGTCGATAAGGACATTCGAATTAGTTTCCAACTAAACAACCCCAAAGCCTTTTTCCACACAAGCCAACAAAGCCGATCTCATTGCTTCTGCTTCTGCCATGATGCTCGATACACATAGAATTTTGCCCACACCTCCAGCACCTTTAAAAATCCCTGCAAAATCCCTCGCAACCCCTCCAAACCCCCCCCCCCCCCCCCCCAACATCAGTACGACTACACCAAGCTCCATCACAGTTCACTTTGATTGTACCAAATGGAGGCTTTACCCACCCTTCATGGTTCTCCATTCTCACTTGCTGCCCACGGTTTGGCTGCTGCACCAGTTCCCCTTCACACCTCGATATTTCACCCAATTTTTGTCGAAGTAGTTACAGCACAACACTAGGTTCTACCTTAATCTTCTCAAACACCACACTATTCTGACACTTCCATATCCTCCACAAACCACAAACCACCCAACGCATTAGATCACTAGCCTCTCCTCTTCACCATATTTCTTACACAACCACTTCCAACACTCCATAAAATCCCCATCCACCACCGTTGTCACATCCAATTGAAGCGGAGAATTAAACCAAAATACATGAGCAAATGGGCAACGAAAAAAAAGATGCACCTGCGTTTCCACATCACCTGCATAGAATGGGCAACTAGTCTCCAACCGAATCCCCTGGCGTTGCAAATTTGTACGCACTGCAAGGATATTCCTACACCTCTTCCAAACGAAATGACACAGCTTAGGAGGAACCTTCAACTACCATAAAGCCATCCAAACCGGATCCTTGTTGTCATCCTTACTAGATTGACCCACCCATTTCCATCCAAGCTCTCCATTCCGATTTATCTCTTAAGCCACCATATACCCTGATTTCACCGAATACACCCCATTCCGAGTGTAATGCCAAATAATACGAGCAGGGCATCCATATTGGCTCAGCGGCATACCTAAAATAATATGTGCTTCCTTTTCATTAAAACACCTATCAATAACATCGTGCTTCCATTTACCCCCAGGGACCACCATGTTGGCAACCATTCTAGGCATCCCCTTATGTCTTGAAATAAGCCGAAATGTCTGCGGCGTAGGCAACCATGGGTCATTCACAATCTGAATACTTTTCCCATCCCCAACCCTCCATTGTATACTAGCCTTCAATACTTTCCTCCTTTGCAAAATCCCCTTCCAATCCTATGAAGTACCCCTTCCCACCGATGCTTCAAGAAACGACGAAGAAGGATAATATTTGGCTTGGAGCACTTTAGCCAAAAGAGAGTCTGGATTGCATATAATACGCCACCCTACCTTAGCCAACATAGCTAAGTTAAAAGTAATAATCTCTTTAAAGTTGAGTCATCCTGAAGACTTCTTTTTTGCAACTTTATTCCAAGCAACCCAATGAATTCCCTTATTTGTCTTCTGATCCCTCCACCAAAATTGTGCAATAATTTGTTCAATCTCCTTTGCCAATTGTATTGGCAATTGGAAACATGACATAGTGTAAATAGGTAAAGCTGCCGTTACACTTTTAATCAATACCTCATTCCCCGCAACCGACAAAAACTGTTCTACCCATCCATTAATTCTCTCATCCAATATATTTCGTACATCTTCAAACACTTTTTTCGAGACCCCAAAATCCGCTTGAATATCCAAATATTTCCCGAATCCTTCCTGATGTCTAATCCTTAACACATGCGATAACTGATCTTTCAACCCCTGCGAACAACCCTCACTAAAATAGACCGAACTCTTGTCCAAATTAATAAAATGCCCAAACCCCTTGGCATACCGTTGGAGCTAACATTTAACATTATGAGCCTCTAGCTCCATAACCCTACAAAATAAAACCGAATCATCTGCAAAGAAAACATGTGATAAGGGATCGGCAAGGGCATTCACTAATATCCCCCGATTGCATCCAACCTTCTCCTTATTATGAATTAGGGATGAAAAACCCTCAACACAAATTAGGAATAGAAAAGGCGACAATGGATCCCTTTGCCGGAGTCCCCTACTAGGTGTAATATAACTTGTTGCCTCACCATTAACTATGACACGATTTGCACTCACTCCATCACCCACTGGCAAAAAATATCGTCAAATCCCAATTTGTGCAACATAGCATTCAAAAATGACCATTCAACATGATCATAAGCTTTTGCCATGTCCAATTTCATCGCCATAAAGTTAACACCATCCTCATTGCCATGTTGCATAGAGTGTATGAGTTCATGAACCACCAAAATATTATTAGAAATTTGCCTTCCCGACACAAACGCCGATTGATTCTAACTAATCACTTCAAGGAGAACTCTTTTCAACTGATTCGTTAAAACTTTGGAAATAATTTTATATACCACATTACATAACGAAATCGGCTGAAATTGGGACATTTTTGTTAGGTTATCCACTTTAGGAATGAGCACAATATTAGTATCATTCAACTCTTTTAACATTCTCCTCGAGCAAAAGAAAGATTTAACCATACCCATAACCACACCTCCGACCGTCTCCCAATGATGGAAGAATCCTGCATTAAACCCATCCGGACCCGGTGATTTCGTTAGGTGCATATGATATATAGCAGTTTCAATCTCCGCATCAGTCACCAGAGCAATCAATAAATTATTCTCCATATCCCCCCTTACTCAGCACACACGGCAGGATCCAATAAAACTAGCAGACCAATCTGTGGAAAACAAAGATTGGAAATAACCAACTGCAATGCCATGGATTCGATGCCTATCTGTACACCATGTCTTATCCTTATCTTTTATCCCACGAATAACATTCATCCGTCTTCGCTTCAAAGTTTGCGCATGGAAGAACCTAGTATTTTTATCACCTTCATGTAACCACTGTACTTGAGACTTTGTGCGCCAATATACTTATTTCTTTCTAATTGCCCGTGTAAGATCCTCTTCCAACTCTTGAATCTATTGGCCATCAAACACAGGTTGTTGATACGCGTCACATATGACTTTTTCAGGCAGCAAATCTTCTTTTGTTCATTACGCCTCTCTTTTTTCTGCCACATCACCAAGCCGTGTTTAACCTTCCGCAAGTTATTCACCTGGTTATATGCAAAAGTACCACCGAGAACATTACCCCAACATGCATGCATCACCTCATCGCACCTTGCATCTTGATTCCATCATGGATCATACATGAACCTTTTCTTTCACTGGGGTTGATCCATATTTGTTGAGAGCACTAACATTGCATGGTCTGACTGCTCAAACACCACATGCCTTACAACTGCTTGCTGATAACATTGGACCCATTCCTTTGTAGCAAGAGCACGATTAATCCTTTCCTGGATAAAACCCTCCCTACGTCTATTCCTCCACGTATACGGGTAGCCTTCAAACCCCAAGTCCAATAAGCGTGCGTGTGCCACAAAGGTCCGAAAAGACTTCCACAAACCCTAACCCTAGGACTTCCTGCACACTTAAAACCTGCACCAGCACCCCTACACAAACCTTTCTCTTCAACCTTTCCGTTTGCAAGTAGCCTAGTTGCCTTTGTCACAAGTTCCTGAAGTGCGCCGTCGTCCCTACCTTAGGGTTTGGAATGCAAATCGCCAATCCCCTTAGCTCCGACTTTCTCGGACATAACCTAGAAAAATATTTAAATTGGATATTCTTTTAAGAGAAAGTTAGAAAGCCCCATTCCGTTTCTACAAACTTTTTATTAAACATTTGTGTCTTTTAAAGATTTGATTAAGACGCTTTGACTAGTGGCCACCTAAGTATTTTTAATTTATTTTAATTGGTTTTTTTTCTAAATGAAAAATGTTATGTGTTGATTTCCCACTTAATCTTTTTAGTTAATAGAGGTTTTTTGACGTGTCAGAATCTATGTCCTTTTTTAAGGGATGTTGGATAATTAATAGATATTAACTATTAAATCATCAATATTATCTCTTAATTTTTAAATTTTTAACATTTATTTTTCTATAATAAAACTTCATTGATCACGGAAAAAACTTACATTAGCAGAAAAAATGGAGATAGCCAATCCAACATGATAAAAACACCACAGACGCTACATTTATCTTGTTGAGTTCTAGTTTGATTGCATGGTTATGTAGTTTGCAACAGAAAACAAGTGATTTTAAAATATTGTAGCACAATATAATTTGCATAAAAGTTGTTGACAAAAGGGATTAGTTGGAATGAGATTAATGTTATTCAGCATGAGATATATGAATGTGAATTTTAAATTGAAACTAAATTTAAATATATTAATTTCTAATTTGAATTGTACTCATGCCATGTTGAAATGTACTAATATGACTTGAAACGTACCGATGTTAAATTGAAATGTACCAATATTGATAGGATATGTACCCATGCCAACTTGAAACATACCAACATATTGTCTAGAAATGTACCCATGCCAAATTGAAATGTACCGATGCTGATATGAAATGTACCCATGCCAACTGAAAATGTACCAACATATCGGCTAGAAACGTACCAATACTAAATGGAAACATACCCCGTATCATCTACCACTAGAATCTATTTTCCAAATGTGTCATGGTACGAATACTCAAATCAAGAGGTTCGCATCAAATGAAAATAGAAAGGGAATGAACATGACTCACAAAGGAGGACGGAAGAGTATCAACTGATAGAAAAGAAATGGCACGAAAAAATTGTAGAATGGTCGTGAAAGAAGAACATAAATATATAACACGTTAGAAAAATAATCTTAAAATTTTTGGCGGCGACACGTGGACTTTTAGCCAAAAAAGATGAGATTACCTTTATTAAATGAGCAAGGCATCCCACGCGCAACTCAGGATCCTAGGACATGCACACAGAGCTCCGCCGCGCGTGGAAAAAGTTTAAGGTATTTAATGGTAAGATTATCCCTAAATCCTATCATTAATACATTTCTTATTGAAGACAATCCTTATAAAGTAAGTAATCCTAGTCAGTCACATTTATTCTGGGATAACCATTATTTCCAAGATATTATTTACACAATATCTTGGGAATATTCTCACCAAAACCTACCCTAATGGCCGGCCATCTCCTCTGTAAATACCCTATTTCTCCACCAAAAATGGTAGAGCTTTTTTTATACACATAAAACCCTAAATACTCACTCTTAGGCATCGGAGATTCGTTGGCCAAACCCTCCCCCCACTCATCGTGGGTGCGTGAGACTTTGGGTATTTGATTAAAGGTGTTGATTGTTTTACAAATGCATTTTCGTCTAAGTGAAAAATGACAGAAATTTGCATTGACAACACTATATTGAACAAGTCCGTCCATAAACTAGAGACTGCATTCATGCCAAAAATGAAACAGAGTCATTGGATATGTTATTAGATTACCCATCCTCTTGTATAGTGAGTAAGTGAGTAGCTAGGGTGCGGAATACCAAGTATATCTCCTTTTTTTTATTTTTTATTTTTTTGATACAATGATATATTTTGCACTCAAGGGAGAGGGGGTAGTTCAGGTAAGTAACAAAAGTGTCCATTATAGTGAGTGAGTGAGTAGCTAGGGTGCGGAATACCAAGTATATCTCCTCTTTTTTTTTTTTTTTTTTTTTTTTTTTTTTTGGGTACAATGATATATTTTGCACTAAAAGGAGAGGGGGTAGTTCAGGTAAGTAACGAAAGTGTCCATTATCCTGCTATACTTGTACAATGATATATTCTCCTTTCTTCCCTCTAATTAATTAGGTTGCACGCTTAGTACTTCACTCACAGCATGTGTCACAGGGCGAAGGAGTCCCAAGTTACAAGAATAATAAGATTTGTATAGGGTAATATCTTTGACAAATAATATAATGGTTAGTGTTCTTTACAGTCTCCCATATTTCTATCCCTGCAGTACTCATCTTAAGTAAAATTATTAGGTGACTGATGACATCGTGTTTGTGTTGTACACTACACGATTAGCATTAGGAAAATTATGAATTGTTGATACTTGTTTATTTTTTCCTTCGCAGACATACTTTCTTTTGATACCTCGATAGCATGTTATTTAGGTATGAGATAATGTGGGACTAGCTTATATTTTTTATTTTTTATCTAATAGTAAATGCATAATTTGACATGAATCAAAATGATACATTTATCTTGCATCAACTGTATATCCATTAAGGGGTCGTTTGTTTGACCTCCTTAGCTAGGATTGGACTAGCTAAGACTAATAACCCACGTTTGGCATGACTATGGACTATCTTAAATGGGACTAGCCCGGACTCGCATGGACTACCGGCCTCATTAAGTTGTCCTAATTAGTTCGACCCAAAAGCATGGGATTGCTAAAAACCTCAATACGCTACTTCCCTCGCCGTCTCCTTCGAGTGAATTGGTGGGAGCGAACCGTTCTTTGTCAAAGCTATTGATCTACTGGTGAGCTTCCAGAACAAGTCTCCTCTCTCTCTCTCTCTCTCTCTCTCAGATCGATATGGGAATTGGGGGATGAACTTGGTAATTAGAGCTGCTTATGAACTCGGTTAATTTGCCTTAAAAATTGATAATTATTTCTCTTGAATTGAAGAAGAACCATCTGGCTGTTCCGTTTTTCCATGCTGATGTTGTGCCCATTGGATGCAGTCAAGAAATTTCGATAAAAATTTTCAAAGCTCATGCTGAAGCTCTGCCATGGTAGCTTGACAACTGTGTCCTATTTCTGATGGGTGAATGGGTCGGTGCACGGGAGGGCTGAAAAAGCATTGCCCAGATGAAGATTGAAGATGATGGAACAAATTGTCAAATTCCGATTTTGTCAAGAGGATAAAACGGTGGTGTTCTACTGGATTTGATCTTTTATTATTTATTTTTTAATTAGTTTTTAGTTTTTCTTTTGTAAAGCAAGTGTGGATTAAAAATGAAAAAAAAAAAAAAAAAAAAAGATTTGAGTCCTAAAATATTTTAGTCCGGCACTGTACCAAACACTTCACTATTCTTATCCTGCTTAGTCCAAGCCAAGCCAATCCAGCTTAATTTCTACAACTAATCTAATTTAAAATAGTCTGGTACAACAAATGCACCATAAAAACCTATAGGGTCCTGGGACTCTCTGGAAGCTGGTAAAAATGATTCGGAAGGTCCTATGGGAATATGCGTAGGTTTGTATAGGTCATAGTTGTCTTTTTCGAAATGACCTGGACAGATTTCGACGAGCCTTCACATTATGGATTGGCAGATGTTTACATGTGTCGAAATCATGACTTGTCAGATTTGGACAGACTCTCCAAGTGATTAACAATATGCTTCACTGACAAAACTCAACAAAAATTAACCAATGATACAATTTCTAAATCAACCACTGCCTTGCATACACACCACTCCAAACAAGTAAACATGTCATTTTCAGCATGTCTTCATTACAACGCTAGAGCACACATGCATCATTGACGAAAATAAATTCGTGCATGTGTGCTCTTTCATTGTAGCGATAGAAATCTTGACATCACAAGGCATGACAATGCTGAAACAATGGGGCCGCAGCACCGATTTGCTTTTCGGCCCAACCTTTAACAGCTTTTTTTCAGTAAGAAGCCCTCATGTTAAGTCTATGAATTCCCACATGAATGGGCTAGAGTTCGTACTTCCAGCCCAAATAGTATCCAAGCCCATGTAGCTGAAAAATGCAAACGCTGTTTCCCAAGAAGCAGTTGGACATTTTGCTATTTTGGGCGTGGCCGAAAAACTTCTGCTCTGCTGCCAGCCTCCCCTTTCCCTACTTGAATAAACATCATCTATTACTTCTCATACACCAACTTCTCCCCTTTGTCCACCTAAACCCCTCCCTTTACCCAAATTCCTCCAAACTCTTCACCTCGTTATTCACAACTCATAAACAGTAGCCACCTTCAATATTTACCTTCCCCAGAACTCTTGCATAAGTACAATCGTTCTACACAACGTCCCTCTCACATAAGTACCCTACCACGTGATGAGATTTTTTTTTTTTTTTTTTTTTTTTTTTTTTTACACAGAACGAATTCTCCTGTTCTTCAATGAATTACCCATCAACCCCAAAGTATAAGGTAGACATCAAAAGAAAAGGAAAAAAAATGACAAACTCTGATCACACGAACCATCCCATAACTTGTCCAAGACTTAAATCGAGACTCATGACGATACATTCAATTGCAAATGGTATGGGGGTGATAACGGCGCATGCTAGGGAAAATGTGGAAGATGAGAGTGGTTTTTGTTGACAATATCCAAAAGGTTGTTAGAGTTGTTACCAAAATTAGTTAGTTAAATAGCTTAGGCTGCAAGTTAGTCATGATGGCTATATAAGTTGTATTCTCATAGTTGTAATGATTAATTCAGTATCAATGTGATCAATTACTTTCTATCTCTCTCTCTCTCTTATTCTCTTTCTGCATTTCTGTGCTTCTCTGCACTACTGTTAATATGGTACCAGAGCCATGGATTGATTTTTGGTGATCTTCTTCCACAGTGGGTGAACGAGTTTTCATACAAGCTTGGATGTTCGAGTGCGTTTTCTGATGATCGGGTCGGATTCGTCTAGATTGCACTTGAGGACCAGCAAAGCCGTGATCTTTATCCTTCTTCTCTAATTTTTTTTTGGACTAGGGTCATAGGGAAGGTTGTCGAGAACAATTCCAAGTACATCGTCGTCTTCAAAAACCCTCCGGATTTGATCGAATTTAAGAAAGAACGTCTTAGATTGCATCAAGATTGGGTTAATGGCGAATGGGTTCGGCCCAATAAGCAGGAAGTATTGGCGGCTTCAGATACTCCACAAGAATTAGAGCATGTGTTGCCTGCTCAAAAAGATTCTAACAATCTTGAAGTGGCTACTAAACTAGAAAATTTGAGTGCTGCAGAGGAGAATCCTGAATCAACCAATTCAGGGAAGAAAATGGAGCAGCCAAGTTATCCACGAAGCATCAAGGACAAAAAAGATGTTAGCCCGTAATGGTAGTGCTACAGACTCGTGTCTGGTTAAAAAGTTGAAGGAGAAGGAGCACAAAATCTCAAATTGGAAGTCGATTGATCCCAGAAGCAGGGTATGTCTGTGCACTGCCTAGCCAAAAGAGAGAGAAAGAAAAGGATAAGGAAGTGTCTGCACGTGATTCGGAGTAAGGACAGTGTGTTATGGGTTTCAAGATTCAAGTTCTCAGGTTTTGTCTTAGATTACTAATTTTCTTTCCAGCATATCAATTGTTTGTGATAATGTCTCAGTGAGAATTTTCTTGGGAATTTTGGAAGTGTCAAGGCCGATAACCGTATACTTCAGATTTGTTCAGATTTGTGCACTTGAAAAAGGCCCATTGCCAAGAGTGTGTTGAATGCATTTTGTTTCCTCCATAAGGCCGATAGCCGGAGTGAAAAGTTCTGTCTCAGATATTGTGTGTTACTCCTTAAAGGCCGATAGTCGGAGTAACGTTCTTGAAAAAATTTTGTTTGTTGTTATTGTGTGCAACTCCATTAAGGCCGATTGCCGGAGTGTAGTTCTTGTTCCCTTTCTTCATTGAAGGCCGATTGACGAAAAAGGTTGTGTTTCTTGATTTTTGTGATTGTAAGAAGTTGATTGCTGGATGGTCTGCTTCAATCTCAAACTGGGCAATCCCAGTTGAGATTGAGGGGGGATGTTGACAATATCCAAAAGGTTGTTAGAGTTGTTACCAAAATTAGTTAGTTAAATAGCTTAGGCTGCAAGTTAGTCATGATGGCTATACAAACTGTATTCTCATAGTTGTAAAGATTAATTCAGTATCAATGTAATCAATTACTTTCTCTCTCTCCCTCTCTCTCTCTCTCTCTTATTCTCTTTCTGCATTTCTGTGCTTCTCTGCACTACTGTTAATATCTTATTCTCTTTCTGCATTTCTGTGCTTCTCTGCTCTACTGTTAATAGTTTTGTCTTTGTACATTACAACATAATGTGGACAGGTGACACATTTCTGGGGCGATTGTGGAGGGAGAGACGAAGGGTTGTTTTTGCTTACACATACATGGGCTCTCTCATCGACAGACAAAGATGGTTCGACTATAGTCACTACTTGCACATACCGAGTGGGACAAATGAGCACCTCTCTTACTAGACTTATATTGCCACATTGAAATTTTATGTTTAAGCCAAAATAACATGATTGGTCGATAGTTTAGATATGTTCACATCATGAGACGGTCTAAAAAGATAACATGCATATTAAATTTATTAACGATTAGTTTATAGGAAATTAAAGTGACGATGATGGGACCAGGTTCGAGCGTACAAGCGTATGGGACCAGGTTCGAGCTCATTGGGTCGGGCCAAGTATGCACGAATGTTATCTGATGAAGGAGCAAAGCCCTTTCTCAGCCTGACTTTTATCAAAGGAATAAAGTGGGTTCTCCCTTATATATAGTATACTACTCATATCATCAGTATATAAATATACATATGTGTATCAATGTAGTAAATAAAAGGAGGAATGCTAGGTCGAAGGCCAAGGGTAACTAGCTAGCTAGCCATCATCAATCTGCTCTCATGTAAGTGTTGTATCGTATGTATGTAGTTTACCCGATGTTGTATGCTTGTAGGAACGCAGATTATGTAATGAAAATTGGGGTTTCTATACACCACATAGTATTTGAGTTTTCTTTCTGCAAGGTATATACCACGATTCTCATTGTAACTAAACAACTATATACCACGATTCTCTCCATAATTAATGTTTTGTTTTCCTCCTCTATTATAAGCAATTGCAGTAACTTCCAACCATGCGAGTGGTTCTTCAGTTATTTAAGCATTAATGTCATCATCCCCTTTAACGGCATAGAAACTTACATTTTAAGTTTATCATGAGATGCTACGTGATAGTCAAAACACATAATGACACGTGATAAGTTTGAGATATCACCATATTAGCTTCCCGGATATAAGTTAGTTTCTCCCTAACAAGTCGAGAGTTCCAGTGATTGGTTGAGGTGATGAACTATTTTGGTACCTTAATTTAGAAGCTTATGTGCACATATTTACGTGGAACAACAATTAACCCAGTGTCAAACGGGTTTCCAAACTAATTTCAAACTTGGCTACATTTTTCCTTTTCGTAATCGTTGAGTAGTGATCTAAGTTAGCCGACATGTACAGCCCAGAATGCACCATAGAATACTAAAATTCGCTGGAAGAAGCCTTTTAATTTGAAAAACTGGCTTTGTATAGTACACAAAATCATAGAAAATCATGGCAGATCACGTATAATATATAATATTCCTCGTATTGTCTCAGTGCATGCAGACAGTGTCTGTGATGTATAGAGGACTGTGGATTGATTCATGTATACCAGAAGAAAAACATGATTGTGGATGGCCTTGCTATTGGAGCTATAGATGAATTTTGGGTACCAATATTTTAAGAATCAATCTGAGTAGACTGGGACTCGATTATTTGGTGAAATGATACGAGTCTCTAAGACACGCTTGTTTGTAATTAACAACTCTTTGAGCTAGTTTAATGTCCAAATAAAGTCTGCAATTTTACTCGGTCCTTCACATGATAACTGCCATCAGCTTCTATATAATATTAACCATGAACTTAATTGGCAAACGGCCATTGGAAAAATAATTATGTATTAAAAGGTTGTGATCCCGGAAACCATGTGCACAGAGGGAGAGAGAGAGGTTGTACATGGATATTGTCTTCAAGCTTAAGCATGTGCCATTATTTGTCAATGAACAAAAAACAGATGCATTATATATTTGGAAATATATAGACAGTTGAGGATCTTATTTTTTTAACCATCTCTACATGGTCAGGTGATATAAATTATACGGAAAGTGATTTCCTCATGCTATTTTTCTCATTACACAGATCCATGTGTATTTCAGGCATTTGAATCGAATAAAACAAAGAAGAATTGAGAGAGATAAACAAGGGTGTGCAAAATCATTTCGTCAAATTTGATATAATGGTAGCACTTAAAAATAAGCTTGCTAGAATTTGTTACCGGGAACCATTTTAATTAGGAAATTAATTCATATTTGACATATATTGTGATGGAGGACAAATGTGTTTCGTACTTGAGGATCAAACATCAGAAGATGTAGGTAACAATCAATCAGAGAAAAAAATAGAGAGGTTAAAAAATATTTAACTAAAGTTTCTGTAATTGTTGTTAATTCAAAAAAAAGAAAAGAAAAAGAGAAAAGCAAAAAGATGTCTGAATACAAGGAGACCCTGCTTTGCACCAGAAAATCACACCCCTAAAAACCTGGACCACTAATAAGAAACTTCATCACAGTCACTTACTCTTCATTGAATGACTTTCCAGTCTCCGGCTGCAAAACCACCAACAATACCAAATTAACAACATCAATAAAACTAGCAACCTATTTCGTGAAGAAAGACATAAATACTTAATATGCAACGTAGATCCATCAAACTGAAAACGGATCAAGGGCTTTTGGAATACGCTCGTGCACTTGGAATGTCACTGTGTCGGTATCCCAGGATAATCACACACATTCGTATAAGAAATTAAGCTAAAAACGCATGGAAGTGTGCGATTGACTTGAGATAGCGCCGGTTAGAGAACTTTAGAATTCATTTTGGGTATCAAGGAGGATGACTTGATCTAGAAGGCACTGTAATGTGAAGGTAGTTAAAGTATGTGGTTTTTTACCTGGGCTGTCATCGGGGTGAGCTTTCTGATGGTTCTCCATGCACTTCAAGAGGTACTTGAAGGTCTCAGTCTCACATGGGATTGTGAGCCCGCCGCTATGATCAAACCCAAATTCCTCCTCAGCCTTCTCCAGCAGTACTTTAAAAAGGGAGTGACTGAGGTAGCTAGTGGGAACGATGAACCTCCGAAGCTCCGGTCCAACATAAACCGCCAAATATCCTTTGGGGATATCATGTGGCGGTTCGGGACTGTAGCATATATCCTCATCCGAGTCACAAATAACATTTGTTAGCCTCTGGCTAATTGCCGGTGAAATACCCCCATGGCCTCGTTCAGAGGGAGTGGTGCTCTCCCCTCCTCTTTTTTCAGAATGGGGATCCCCTCCTCTTCTTTCAGAATGGGGACTATTGTTGGCTCGGGGGCTGTTTGCCCTCGAGCCAAGCGTGACGGCTTGCCACTTCTGCAGGATTTCTTTGAACTTGACGATCTGCCTGATTCCAGTCAACTTGGTGCCACCATTTTCATTCATTGCTACAGGTTTTACGACAATTGTTGAAAGAATTCCAACACAGATATCAGATTGTCCGATTCCACACAAGGTCTCATCAGATCTTCCACTATGAAAGGATTAATTCAAATCAACATCATCATTATAATTCAAATCATCATTATCATTATCTCTACTATGCCAAATCTACCAAGTATAGAACCAAGTTCCGAACTTTTTTTTGTTCTTGATATAAACGATATTCTACTTTAAACTAATTTAAAGTGTAGGAAGGAAGATTTGAACTTGGGTGCATAGCGGAGGAGCACATCAGCTCTAGCCAATGTGCCTACGCCCACATCTGCAACCAAGTTCCAAACTTTAACCAGTCCTACATTAATTTCTTGGATTATACATTCACGTAAGATGAAATAGCAACATGGGTAATATACTTCTTCAATATTTTCTGTATTCCGTAAAGTGAAATGTTTTATCTTTCCTTGTGAAAATTCAATAAAACATCTAAATTTCATCCCAATTTTTAAGTTTTGGTTCAAATTCTTCATTTTTGGCTAACAAAGGGGCCAGATTTGAAATTGAAAAACCCAAATTGCTCCACCAAAAAAATTGCATGTATGATGATTCAGATTCCAGAAATCCCATAAATCCAACATTACAAAAGAAAAAAACAAAAGAACACATATTGCCAAAAACATAACATCAAAATGCAACAAAGTAAAAAAAAAAAAAAAAAAAAAATTAAATATGGAAATTCTAATTTCAACCCACGAATCCAAATAATGAATATCAAATAAACATGCAGTTACCTGAGGAGGGGGAGAACATCAGCTGCAAACCCGAAGAAGAAACGCCATGGGAGCTTCGGAAGGAAATAACGGAGCGAGCTCTAGGTCTCCAAAGAGAGAGATTGTATTCAGAAAATTCTAAATATTGCTAATAATAATAATTAATAATAAATCCCAGAGAGAAAAAGGAGATGAATGTTTTGGGAGTTTTACTACTTTTGTGAGCACATCAATTTTCGGAAGCAAATTTTCCTTTCTCACTCGCTCTGCCTACGATTTCGGAGGGCTCTGTTTTTTCGGTTTTCCTAGGAACCAAGCAAACCTAACGGCTTCTCTTCTTCTATATCAAAATAAATTATATAATTTTGTTTTCTCGTGAGACCAAAAAAAAAGGTACAAAACAGAAAAGTGTGTTTATGTTTGATGAACTGGAAAATTATGAGGACTTGGAAGAGGAGTTGTTATGAAAAACAGAGGAGCATATTTATAGCTGATGAGCTCTCAACTTTGAACGACCTTTCGTGTGCATAATGGCATCGCCTTTTGCTTTTCGTTTTTGAGCTTTGGCTTTTCCACGTGCTTTGAGGAATCTCCATAGTACAATCCCATGCCTAGTCTTTTTTTATGAGATGCCAAGTCATTAGTTTTTTATTTGGTTTTTTCTTTTTTTCTTTTTAGAGAATACGTCACAAAACACAAATACGAACACGTAAGATCGCTTTTTACGAAATACATATTGTTTAACGGAATCATTAAATCATAACAAAACACAAACACATAACATCGTTTTTTTCTAATTTTGTTTCTCACTCCTAAAATGTTGATTTGCATTCATCGATTTCTTTTGATCTTTCAGCCATATGCTCTTCTTCGTATCAACTACACAAAAGGGAAGTTTTGAAAGTTGAATTAAAAATAAAAGAATAAAGAAACAATAACGAAAGTATGTTGAAACATTTCGCTAGCGTTAATATCACCTCTTTATAACAATCGAGAACATAACAATAACATAAATTATTTGAAGTCAAATGATTGTAACACTACTAATAGGGCCAAGGATCAGCTATTCCCAAATAGTGTCTCCTTCTGTGTCTCGTAGCTAATTTTACTAGTTATGAGACATGAAGGGGGAGTAATGACACTCCTTATGTGTCTCGTAGCTTAAATATTATAAGCTAGTACGTACCCTTAGTTTGTAGCATTCGACGACTTTAGGCAACTTTGCACCCACACATTACATTAGATGATGACACTCACAAAGTCAAATAAAAAATGTTTGAAAAAAAACAATTAGTGACAACATGTAGCAGCTTGGTGCATGAATATTTTTTTAGGAAAACTAATGAAAAGAGCTTGAAAAATTTGAGTTCTAATGATAAAGATAAAATAAAGGGTAAAGTGAATAGTATCAGGATTGACTTTTTAGTATAAAAATATGGTTTTTTGTTAAAGTGAACAATACCAAAAACTTTTTGTTAAAATCCCCCCTCCCCCTTTTTTTTTTTATTTTTTTGCCAAAAATCCCTTTCGTTAATTTATCAGACCAGAAACCCTTTCTCGACGTGATTAGCACCCCCACACTATAATTCATCTCTAAAAGTTAGCATTTAAAAATAACAAATGTAGGTCTTAATCTTTGTTGCATGCATGTTCATGCACTCATTGACATCGTTGTGTTCTTTCATCTCGCACATGTAGAGGAATTGTTTTTGAGCTGACCAAAAAGATGAATTCATTTTTAAGGATACATAACCAGCCACATTTGTTGATAAGGATGGAGAGGATAAACATTTATATAATTATATTTAAGCTTCCAAATCGGAGTATGTATGCTAAAAGCTACTTTATGAAACTTAAAAAGGGATGCATTCTAACTTCAAAGCATTTTTTTTTCTATTGTATAACAATGTATAACATATATTACTAAATTAACGGTGATTATCGTTCTAAATCATGTGAGGGAAAGATGAATAATGTCATGTTGAATGGTTAAAAAATGTAACGCATGCAATACATTGTTGTTTATATAGTAGAATTTTTCTTAAATCATAAGATAGAGAGATGACTTACTACCGCGCTAATATACAGTTCTTTAAGAATAGCGATGTTGAGACTCCTCTTTTAGCCGTTTACACTATAAGCTGAATATATTACAAATTGTTTTTTATTTGCTTTCATTGGAGGATTATAGAAGCCAAACCAGTGTAAGAAAAATAACAGAATCTGGTGAGGAGCTCAGCTGCCTCAGCCAACTATTGAAAAGTATGATATTTGGACTTGGGCCACTAATTTGCCTCCGGGATTACAAAGATTTTCTTATCTTTTGGGCCAGATAATTGAGATCAACATAGATTTGAGCAAAGTCAGTAATATAGAGTTGAGCTTCTTGAGCCCGATATGACCTAACTAAAACTCGTGAAGATCATCATTTCACCTAATTAAGTTCCGGAATACAGTCAAAACAATATTCTGTTGAGAAACTATTGGTTTTTTATTTTTTATTTTTGTCTATAGAGAAACTGTTGGTTTTCATTGGCAATGTGGTTATTATTGATGAGTCCCTGCTCACTCATAATCTTGGTGTAACCTTACTCGCCTTCAAAACAATTCTAACAAGAAAAACCATGTATAGTTCAAAGAATGCAGTGAGAAAAAATTTATTCAAAGAATGCATCCTCCTTATACACATGTGTTAGAGATTTCAATAATAAATATATAAAAATTATTATATATATATATATATTATTTTGTACACACACACACACATATATAATGACTTGGTGCTGCATTGCGCAGCGTGTGCGTGTATGATAAGGGGTGCTGCAGTGTGCAGCAAATGTAATTAGTTGAATGGTTACAACTTTTAGTTAAAAGACATGATGCTTCTTAAATTGTGTGAGTAGAATTAAAAGATATAAATAATTAAAATTTATTTTCTGAAAATTCTAAATAGAAGACATGTCTTTTGAGTCAACACTATTAAGAAGGGTTGTATATCTTTAACTAAAATGAAGGGACTCGATGAACGAGTGCTTTAATGCCTATAAATACCTATTGTGGCATAATGTTTCCCACACAATTTTCAAAAATTTGTTTCTACATTCCTTGCTTGCTTTTCTCTCCATCACATTCATACAATTTCTTTCTAGTTATTTCTAAGGGAATACAATTCGGTTTTGCTAATCGAATATTTCATACTTTGTTGTATCCTGGAGTGACTTGCCAAGAACCTTTTAGCAAACTCATTCGAGTGGGGGCAAATAACCTTTTAAGGAAATGATTCAAGTCGTATCTCAAAGTCATCATTCGGATTATTCTCTATATTTCTACATTTTACTCTAACAACATGACACGATACTAAATCGAGGTAGGGTTGCATTAGGGTTAAGTAAGCAAAAATGGACTGTTTACTTATCTTTTAAGCTTCTTAGGTTCATGTTAGTGCACAAGTTGATCCCTGGAAAAAAAAAAAAAAAAAAAAAAAAAAAAACCATGGACCCGCCATTGTTCTTGCTGATTACCTTATTACTATTTATTTTGTTGCTTAGGTTTTTGGCAATTTTGAATTTTTGAGATTTAAACATGCAAATAAAATGAATGGAATGAGAAGGGACACGAAGTTCACGAGTAGCTATTAGTTCAATTGCTTGATTTTGAAGGATTAAATTACTTGGTGGACTGAGCGACTAAACTCAACATATAGATTTTGTGTCAGTGTCATTCCACAGACTTGCTTCGAAACTTAGATTTTTGCCACACCCAGCATGTATCACCATCAAAAAATGTCCACATTAAGACATGCATTTTGTTTATAGTTGATTAGTAGGTTCCACCTAATTGACCAAAATGCTGCTTAAGAAATCTTAATTTCTCTAATTTATTTAATGTTGTTGTTGCCTAGTACAATATTTTCAGTACGAGGGAGTGGGAGTACAAGATCAATGAGCTAGGACATACATATACATATGAAAATGTTTCTTTGTTTGCTATAGGATTTCAAGTACGTAAGAACTCTAATGTGATTTTTAACCAAGAAAAGTTTCATAGACACAGATAACTTCATGCAATTGACGGTTTAATTAAAAATTTGTTGAACAATTTAGTTAAAAATAAAGGGTAGTGCTATCCACACATTCTTTTTTACCTCCTTCACATCTTTTTCAATTTTCGGCTCGTGAATCGAATGAATTGAAGAAGATTAAAAGACAAATATTAACAAGGGGTGTGTGGAAGGTAAAAATGGGTATATGGATAACACAATCCAAGAACAAATGGTTTTGAAAGTACATAACCTCCCCTTTTTTACAATGTTCTTGTTCTAACAAGAGCCTTTCGATATTGAAATATTGTCATGTGGTGTTATCAGCTTACTCATATTATAATAAGTATATTTATTTGTTAACACTATATCTTAAATACATGAAATTTTCACAACATTTCTGTACGTATTGTGGAAAAATAAAATAACCACATCCAATAGGAGAAGAACATGTGGACTATATGCTCTATGAGACAGTTTTACCCTTGCCGTCGTGAGTGGACCGCAAAATTACCCTAAGAGAAAAAGACGTAGAATGCCTTAAAATAATTGGACTTTTATGCAAACGGACTATGAGCTCTCCGGGCCGCCTACAACATAGCATGCTATTGACCTCCGGAGTCTCCGCAGTCCAATGGTGGTAGGACACCAACTTTCCAGAGTTTCTCTTTGGGTGTCCGACACAACTGCGCTCTTACCAACATGGACTTTTAGAACTGGTAGCTAGCAGGACTGTGGAGATTGACTTGCATAATCAAAGACTACCTAGTATGCTCAGCAAGCTTCCCAGCCAGCTGCCTGTTAGGGTTTTCTCTATAAATAGCCAAGTCAGAAAACCGTAATCGCCACTTATTGCCGAGAACACTCTCAAGTTTTATTTTTTATCTCTACTACTTTTCTACTTATAGGTAGTGGAGGCCCTTTGACAGACACCCTCTGTCTTTTTCAGGATGTTTGTCAATTAGGCTAATGGTTTGTTCTCTTGTAAGTAAAATTTTGTCAAATCAGTTGTGTACGAAATTTGCATCCACACATATGATATATGTTCATTAGTAACATCAGATATAGCATTGTGACCGTCGGACTCAAAATTTTCTCAAAACAGTAACAGTAAAGTATTAACTTTACTCTAAAGATAAATACCTCTGTAATTAAACTTGATAAAGGCAATGGGTTGGTTGAGTTACTTCCCTCATATGTCTTGGCATCTCTGGTGCTTGTAATTAAACTTGTCAAATTACTCTAAAGATAAATACCTCTGTAATTAAACTTGTTAAAGTCAATGGGTTGGTTGAGTTACTTCACTCATCTGGCATTTCAGATGAGATAGCATGCAGAACTTTTGAAAGTAATTTGCATTTAAATCATATTATAACAAATCAGCTGAGCCAGAGACTCAAAGAGTGACAAGTAAATTAAGTTCGACCTAAGCAATAATTTGTCATCATCCGTACCTAACTTATCTGAACAGCATCGAAATGACATAATTAACCTCATTCGTTTTTTTCTTCTTTGTGTACAGTATATACATATAATTTACCAATCCTTTACGGTCCAAATTCCAGCACTATTGCCCGTATCTATACATATTTTTAACTTCAATTGTAACCAATAATAGTTTGACAAGTAGTAAGTTGCAGCCAAACGTTAATTATTTTCTTAGTTTGCAAAAGCTACAGTAGTCAAATAAACGCTGAGGCTACTACCCTGGTTATCTACTTACTGAGTCATGTTCTCTTAGTTACTTGTTATTAACAATACGTGGTCACGTAAAATCGAATTTGAGATCAAGCATTGAATTTAAGCCTTTAAAGCACATTAATTTTTTTAAATGATGATTAAAAAAATAAACGATTTTTATTATGAGATTTGTGCAATATAACATTAAACATGATATTAACAAATAGAACAATGCTTGGTTATAAACAAATTTTGGTTCTCTATCAAATAAAAAAAAAAAGTAGTATACGTAGTAATAAATGGAAGGGTGTTATACGTGTGACTTTAGGGCAACGCCAAATCTCCAATCTCTATCTTGATGTGAAGTGTATTACGAGCAGCCTCATGGGCGGCAGGAGTGGAAGACACGAACCTTCTAATAAGAAGACTATAAAAAATATGCCCTCTAATTCATACACAATTAATACCAACTGAAAGCATAAATTTGGAGCACCAGCATCTTCGTGTTGTGTTAATGGTGTTCTGCCACACACATATATAGGCTAACTTGGCTAAATAATCTAATTCACATATATATACAATCTAGAACATTCTTTGGAGACAATATCTCTCAATTTAATGGGTTTAAAAACTGATTTTTAGAGTTGACTAGTTGAGGTACCTGAATTGTATTAGAAGTAATTTTATAAACCTGTCCGAAATCTATGAGGGAACATGTTTCAAATTGAAGCCATGCTCTAATTAGCTATGTCAAACAGCCACAAGATTTAACTTTCAACGTTTGCAAAAGAGTCATTGTAGAATTTTTTAGCTCGGACAATGAAAGAGTATTGTTAAAGCATCTTCCTAAATGGGTGGTTTTGCAACAAATTCAACGAGGGTACGTATATATGACAACTTAATTATAACAACAAATACCAACTTTTAAATATGTATATTTTTATAATTAAATTGTATAAAAAAAAATAATCGAGATTAGCACTTGTATATATATGCACATAATATATGTGTGTGTAAATTGGTCTGCATATATGCGTACTATTCGAAACCATGTAATTAAGTTAACAATAATTACAAATTGAAGATAAGTCTTCTAAAAAAGGGTCATATGTATATTTTTTATATAATTAAATTGTATAAAAAATTAATCAAGATTAGCTCTTATACATATATACATATAATATAAGTGCCACTTAGTACTATGGTGTAGTGGTATTCCTCTCTAGAACTGAAAAATGAGACTTAATCCCAATTCTACTCATTAATCAAGGGATCCTATTAATCCAATTTAAATAATTTAACTAAATAGCTAATGTACTTGTCAAACACCTATTAAACTTGTTTAGAATCTTAAGCAGTCAAAGACAATGACAACACGTAAATAAAAAGAGGCATGCATGCATGTTTGGTTCCAGCAGGTAATTAAGCTATGCTGGGTAATCTCTATGTGATTACGTTTGTATAAAAAATCGAGTCTGAGACTGACTGCTCAACAATAGTGATGACCACTTCCAATATGTCCAATTGTTATGTATAAAATAAGAGAAGCCATTGATGGCCAATTGTTATGCATAAAAATAGTGAAAGAACCACCGGCCGGATATGCCCTGTGCATAACTATTCATCAATAATACATATATAAAGAGAATATAAAACTGTCTGAAAATTATATAGAACAATACTTCCTTTTGAATAGGTGATTATGTTGACCAAATCCTTGCCCTAGTTTGTGGCCATGAAGCATCACTAACCCTACACATGCCATGAAGCATTACTAACCCTACACATACACACACACACATACATATATATATAGTATTCTCATATTTTATTTTATAGTCAATTATTAGGATAATACGCATTTTAACCATTTATGTATACATGTTCGTATTATGAGCATTGCTTGGAGTAACAGTATAACACATTTTTTTGTATCACGTGATGTTACAAAATGATGCATACAATCAGTACACATCACTCAACTTACTACATATGTTCTTCCTAGCATTAATCCGAAATTAGTTCTTCATGGTTCTCATTTCAATCACATAGCTAGTTGATGGTCGTAATGATACCATAAGGGCAAAATATATTACTCATACAAAATAACTCGATTGGTTTACGTAAAATACATGAAGAATTGAGTTTAATAAGTTTACTATATATGCATGCATGAGTATGATACAATGTATATGTAACAAAAGAATATAAAATACAAGTCTAAATTTACGACAACAACATTAGAGTTAAAATGTGAAACTCAAGAGTGTAGTTGGTAGAAAAAGATAAATTTTAGGGTTTTTGTCTTGGAGAAATATAAATATTTATCTATACAACATGTGCGTATGTACAATAATCATGTACAATTAGCCTAAACATTCCAATTAACGTAATCATTGTTTCTTCTTAAATTGTAGATGGTAAGCTTGGCGAGAAAAATATAGTACTGGGAAGTAATATATAGTACGTACCTTCTCCGTTCCCTTCAAAGATCATATAATTGTTATAAGTAAGTGGAAATCTATTGTTGTTGTGGGACAAATTTGCTTCTTGAGCAAAAACTCAACTATTCTTTAGAGAAAGAAAGAGAGTTAGAGAGAGAGGTAGCACGACTTGCGTTGAAATTGTGGGGGACGAATTGGTTGAGAGGTGCATGTCTTGTTTCTCTCTGTCTCTGTCTCTCTCTCTAGAACTAGAAAAATCCTCAGCATTTCAATTTTTCAAGCAAACAAAAAACCTCAAGACTTATAATAATTAAACAATGATGCCAACCGCGTCGTTTAGCTCGAAGCGGTCGACTTACAGCCACGGGTTTGAGTTACCGGGAAACTCCTCGCCGTCGTCGGTCGGCGGTGCAATGCTGCCGAAGTTTCTCAACGACCTCAACCAGGACTTGGTCGAAGTCACATTGGAGCTCGACGATGACGACGACGGCTCAATTGTCGTGTGCAGCGTCGCTCCCGCAAACGATGACTTGACGTCGTCGGAGGCCGCGGCGGCGAACGGGATTTTACGGAGGAGTCTTTCGGCGACGTCGAGGAGTATTCGGCGGACGTTCGGGTGGTTGAAATCGGCGTCTTCGAGGACGACGGCGTCGAACTCGGAGTCCGTGGCGGAGTTCACTCTGTCGGCTCGCGAGGCGAGGAGGATGAAGGCCAAGCTTCAACGGACGAGATCGAGCGCGCAGAGAGCTCTCAATGGGTTGAGATTCATCAGCAAGACGAATGCCGGAGGAAGTGACGCGGCGGAGCAGTGGCAGCAAGTGGAGGCGAGGTTCGAGTCGCTCGCCAAGGACGGCTTGCTCGCCAGTGCAGACTTCGGTGAATGTATAGGTATATTAAGAGTTTAATTAATTGATCTTAACTAAGTTTAATAAGTTAACATTGATTGACATTAATTTAATTTGTCTGTTTGGTTCCCGGGAAAATTGCGAGGGAAAAAGATTAATGATATTTTGTATAAATGAAGGGATGGGGGACTCGGAGGAGTTTGCGGTGGGGATATTTGATGCATTGGCGAGAAGGCGGCGGCAGAAGATAAGCAAAATTACGAAAGAGGAGCTTCGCGACTTTTGGTTGCAGATTTCCGACAACAGCTTCGACGCGCGCCTTCAAATCTTCTTTGACATGTGGGTTTCTCACTCTCATTTCTCTATTTTCTCAGCCGTTGATTAGGTTTCTCTGATTTTGCTTCGAACAAATCCACCGTCCAAACGGACAGAGTTCTAATTCTAAACTAGTGTCATACATCTTAAGGTGACTGAAACTTGAATACAAGGGGACATGCACCATGGCTAACAGACCTAACTTATGTTTGCTTTTTTCTTTTCTTTTGATATTTTTAGCTTTTATATTAGCGTGTTAGTGAAGGGTGCTAAAGTCAATGACATGCAGATGCTTGTCATTCCATGTATACATGAATTTCACATAATTTTATGGTAAAAAATTGTTAAGAGCTTACACGCAATTGATCGTAACAAAATTCATTATAATTGTATCAGTTAAGATTAACTCAACAAATCAAGTGATTGATTCTCAAAAGGGGGTTCACAAGTCACCCCCTTTTGGAAAGTTATTAATCTAATCGTCTTGGAGTGTTTGATTGTATTGTGTTTCGGCATTTTGCGTTTTGCAGTTGTGCATTGTGTTGGTGTGAGTTTTGTGTTTAGTTGACCAAAAAGAGAGAATTTTACCCACATAGGTTAAACTATGTTGTGTCTTTGTGTGTTCTATCTACTTCAACCTTTCCCATCTCAGTGCCTCTAAAATAAAAGTTAGGTAATTAAATGCTTTTTAAATGCGTGTAGCTTTTGCCTTCTGTTATTTGTGGAAATGTATTTTTTTGGTAAAAAAAAAAGAATAGAAAAATGGCTCATGGTTTTTGGTTGGATAGAAAAACAAGAAAGTTAGAGATCTGATCACTTTCTTTGGGTGTTTAGTTGGTCAAAAGTTGTTTTCTTATTAAATTTTCCGATTTAATTTTCAGGGCGGATAGCAATGACGATGGAAGAATCACAAGGGAAGGAGTTCGAGAGGTAAAAATTGTTCACTGCGGTAAAAGTAAAAAAAAATCCCATCAGTTTCTTATGGAGTTTCGTTTTGTTTTGTTCAATTACAGCTTATAATGCTCAGTGCTTCTGCAAACAAGCTATCTAAGCTGAAAGAACAAGCTGAAGATTATGCTTCATTAATAATGGAAGAGCTTGATCCCGAAAACTTCGGTTACATTGAGGTAAAATTAATACAACCTTCGAATAAAAGCTGTGACTATCACACCGTCACGTGATGTATTAATTCACTCATATTATAAACGTTGATAGTGTGACAATCACATTTAAAAGTTTCCTCGTCTTCGTGGGATTCTAAATCAGACAATTAATAATCTTTTACCATTTACTCAGTTTTGGCAATTGGAAGCATTGCTTCTACAAAGAGATGTGTACTTAAACTACAGCAGACCATTGAGCACAGCAAGTGTATCTCGGAGTCAGAACCTCAGTTCCTTGAAGCCCAAGAATCTGGTCCGGAGACTGAGCCGTTCACTTCAGTGTCTCATACTCGAGAACTGGCAGCGCGGTTGGATTCTACTGCTGTGGGTTGTTGCAATGGCTTCCCTTTTTGGCTGGAAATTCTACCAATACAGAAAAAATAGGGCTGCATTTCAGGTCATGCACTATTGCTTGCCAGTGGCCAAAGGGGCTGCAGAGACTCTCAAGCTTAACATGGCTCTCGTACTCCTACCGGTCTGTCGAAACACGCTGACATGGCTTCGATCCACAAGAGCTAGGTGCTTCATCCCTTTTGATGACAACATTAATTTCCACAAGGTATAAGCACTAATCTTCAGTACCTGGGGGATACTAAATAGACAATAAGTCATATTAAACTACAATTTAGTGCCATTTTTTTATCTATTTGTAGCCGGTTCTATGTGTTTTTTTTTCCTGAGACACAACAATTTGACATTTTGTTTGCATTGATCTTATTTTACCACAGATAATTGCATTTGCTATAGCAATTGGAATAATCATTCACGCCGGGAACCATCTGGCATGCGACTTTCCTCGCATAGTAAACTCATCGCCAGAAAAATTTGCACCGCTATCCTCAGATTTCCACAACAAAAAGCCCACCTATGAATTCCTACTCACCGGAACTGAAGGCACGACTGGAATTTTGATGGTGATTTTAATAGCCATCTCATTCACTCTAGCAGCACGTAGATTTCGGAGGAACATGGTGAGGCTTCCTGCTCCGTTCAACAAGTTGACTGGGTTTAATGCGTTCTGGTATTCTCATCATCTGCTAGGTCTTGTCTACATATTGCTGATCATACATGGAAGCTGCTTGTATTTAGCCCACAAGTGGTACGAGAAAACGGTAAGAAACTTGAACAATAACACAGGAAAATTACAAAGCAAATTTCATGTACTTATTAACTGATTGCATCAAGTAATAAATGTTTTCCTACTTAGCAGACATGGATGTACATCTTTGTTCCATTGTTGCTCTATGTGGCAGAACGCAGTCTGCGAACTTGTAGATCGAAGCATTATGCTGTTAAGATTTTCAAGGTAAGAAAAATTTACTCAAATCTGTTCATATTTTTTTTGTCGAGTGTTCATATACTTTTGCGATCGTTGATTTCTGACTGTGTTAACAGGTTTCGGTCCTACCCGGAAATGTGATTAGCTTAATCATGTCCAAACCACCTGGATTTAAGTACAAAAGTGGGCAGTACGTATTTCTACAATGCCCTACAATCTCCCCATTTGAATGGTGAGTCTGATTCTTCTACAACTTCGTCTATCATGAAACGTAAATTAGAAAAGCACCCGGACAACTATAAATACTAAACCTCTCGATCCTTTATTATTTACAGGCATCCATTTTCCATTACCTCAGCGCCAGGAGATGAGTACCTCAGCGTTCACATCCGAACAGTAGGAGACTGGACTCGAGAATTGAAGCGAGCCATAGCGGAGGAAGATGATTCATCCCCTGCAGTACATTCGGCAAGATTTGTTCAGATTCGAAATCTGGATCGGAGAGGGTATGAACACACCTAATCAATATTTCACCTTCCGAGATTTAGGTTCAGTATATGCATGGGATTATTAACGTTACATGCAACATCAATGCAGCCAACCCAGATTGTTTATCGACGGTCCATATGGGGCGCCAGCGCAGGACTCCCAGAGCTACGATGTCTTGCTCCTCGTGGGGCTTGGGATTGGAGCTACCCCTTTCATAAGCATTCTTCGAGATCTCCTCAACAGCACAAGAACAGCACAAGAACAGATGGTACAGTTCATAATATCCGACTCTTTGAGTACAAACTTTTCAGTGTTTCGATAGATTTTTCTATTCTGACGATTAAGTTAAAATGCATTGATCATGAACTAGGATTCAAATACAGAAACTAGTAGATCAGACGACGGCCAAAATAGTTTTACGTCTTCAAGTTTGACGCCCGGTGACAAGAAGAAATCGCAGAGGACTATGAATGCTCACTTCTATTGGGTTACCAGAGAGCTTGGCTCTTTTGAGTGGTTTAAAGGAGTCATGGATGAGGTTGCAGAAATGGATCACAAAGTAATGAATTAACTTCTTTACCACCCTACGTCATAAATTTCTTCGACCTTGATGATGTGCTACTGCTAAGTTACTAGTTTGTTAACCTTCTTTTTTGTTACAGGGTCAGATTGAACTACACAACTATCTTACGAGTGTCTACGAAGAAGGTGACGCTAGGTCGACCCTAATCACCATGGTCCAAGCTCTAAACCACGCCAAACATGGCGTCGACATCCTGTCTGGCACCCGAGTATGATCCTCATTGCCGTTTCAGTTGACACGTACGGTAGATTGTGTTCTTAAGAAGTTATTGACCTTTCAAACATTGAATTATGCATTGCAGGTAAGAACTCACTTCGCAAGACCGGATTGGAAAGAAGTGTTTACCAAGATAGCTTCCAAGCATCCGTATTCAACAGTAGGTAAAGATATTCTACCACAACCGAATTTTTATGTTAAAAACATAAACCCTAATCATGCATCTAGTAGAGCAACGAAACAAAGAACCGAGAGATTAAACGAATCAGCTCATTTGCAGGGGTATTCTACTGTGGGATGCCGATGTTGGCAAAGGAGCTGAAGGTGCTATCACATGAACTCAGTCACAAGACAACGACACGGTTTGAATTCCACAAGGAGTATTTCTAAAACTAGAAGACCACCATCGTCAAAGTACCAAGTAGCGATATTTTCTAATCATACGGAGTATCCGTAGAGAAAGATAAATATAAATGTATAAGGATAGTAGCTTGGAAAGATGTAAATGTAACTGTTTTTCATACATATCCAATATAATACAAAGTTTCAGTAAAACATGGGAAGAAAGATGAATTGCAGATTTATGTCCTGGTCATAGACAATGACGAAAATAAGAATCTACAATGACGAAACAAAATTCAAGCGAATATGCACCCAACGTATTGAAATTTCGATGGAAAAACAAGAAAATGACAAGAACCTAGCCTGGAGAGTATGAACAAGTATTCATGGCAGACAACACAAGCAAAAGAGATACCTTTCTGACTTGACATTCAGAATTCATCCGACTTATATCACATTGATCACGCAAGCGAGGCTAAATCAGCAGACGCAACAATTCCAAAGCACGGGAACAGAGGCGCTGCTGATAGTTAGCTTGTAAAAATTATCATTAACATAATAAAAAACGAAGGGTAACAATATATGTTGATCAGGTCAGAATCGTCGGAAGCAGTGTTAGTATAATCGCGGAAAGCTAATCAAAATTGCACCCTCTAGAGAAGACACCTATTGTTGGAGAATCATTCTTCTTTGGAGAACAACACATTAAATGGATCAGTATAATGCGATCCAGTTGCAATCAATCATCTCTGATCTTCTTGAGAAGTTTGGAAGCCCAACTTCGGACGCGTCGCTTCAGCGTATAACCAACAACAATTCCAGCAACAAAGCAAAGTGTACAAAGCTTTGAGCATGTCCACAGTGAAACCACCTGCCTGCAAGTAGACATAAGAACAAACTCATGCCTGAGCAATGCATCAACCTCAACTCTTTAAAAAATACGCAAAAATAGATTACGGAAAATCATTGAAAGCTAAACCCCACAAAACCCAATCCTCTAGAACCCTGAACCAAACGCTACCCAATTTACAGAGTACCATTAAAATATCTGAAACTTTTAGAGGTACCTGGCGGGTCTGTTGAGCACAATACGAGACTGATCCGAGGAAGACAGAGCGGCGGCGAGACCTTCAGTCCCACGGTGAGGGTCGAAGGAAGCCGAAGCGGAGCCCAATTTTGGGTGGTCTTTTGGGATTTTTCCAATCAATTTCTGCAGAACCTCCATAATTCGAATGCTTCGAGAGAAAACGCAGAGAACCCAACCCAGGACGCTTTATCCTGTTCACAATTCAGAAACCCAATTAGGAATTCCAATCTTAAGAGATAAGTACTGAGAATTTAGGGGTTTAGGGTTCATTACCGTTTTCGATTCGTACCGAGCACGCTTTCTACTCTTCAAAGATCCCAAGTTTATTACAGTGGAGTTTTTCTCCCCCTAAATTTTCGTGAAATCACAAAGATTTATATTTGAGTTTATTTCTTTCCTCTGTTTGGGCCAGACAGTTGGGCTTCGACCGAAAAAAGTCACTTGGTCTTGTATCACGTATATTGCTAACCGGAGAAGGCTGAGGATCAAGTCGGAGAAACAATCCAATCATCAACAATCACGTCATATAGTTTACAAAATATAATTTAAATTGATGGTCTCTCTAGAATTATTCTGTGAAAATTATGTGATGAAACATATAGCATGGGAATTACTTGATTAGGGGCAACAGAATCACTTAATGTGACGAAGCCACATACTTGTTGCAGGAGGAGGATCACCCAACAAGTAAACACATGTCCCATAGTTAATGACAATTTAATGTCTGCTAGACATTAAAAAAAAAAAACAAAAAAAACAAATAACAAAAAACAAAAAACTTGTCATAATTTATCATGCTAAATTCAGTAATAAATACATATAATGTAGATGTAGTTCATCACTAAAATTTGATTTACAAACTTTGTGGGATGGCCATTTAGTACTGCGGTCTAGTGATTTTTCTCTTCACTTATAAGTGAGACTTAAGTTCAAATATGATGAATGAAAAAATTGATACAAATTTATTCTCTCACCCTTTAATGTAAAAACATTATTGTCTAAAAAAAATAATTTATAAGGTGAACTTTGTACCAATAAAAAAAATACTCCCATAGAAAAGGTAGTAAAATACTGAAAAACTTACTAACACAAGGTTGGGGTCAGCAATCGTCCACAAAAGCCAGTCTATCCCCATCTTCTCCCCAACACCCAACACTCCTTCCCTTATCTTCCTCCACCAATTGTGAAAAAACCACCAGAGAAACAGAGAAACTAAGGAGGACACTTCATATTTCTCTCTGGTTCCAATCCAATCCAATGGCCTCCCTCTCTGTTCCCAAGCACCCAGCCTTCCCCTCTCTACTTCCCACCCAAACTCCCAAACACCACCCATCTTCTCAAACCCTCCCAATTGTCTCCAGCGCTTCACATTCCCAGTTCTATGGCCTCAAGTTCTCCACTTCTTCCACTCTGCCAATCCCTTCATCTTCCTCTGGCAAGATGTTCATTTCTGCTAAGGTACATTTCGCTTATACATGTTGTGTTTCGTATTAATGGGTGCATGGATAAACGCTCTTAATCATTTGAGCTATGAGTCCCTTACGACGGCTACATTTTTTTTTATTGATTGGTTATGGTTGGTTGGTTTGTGGACAGGTGGACAAGGGTAAGGTTCCTCCAGCCTTCACATTGAAAGATCAGGATGGAAAGACAGTGAGCCTCTCCAAGTTCAAGGGAAAGCCTGTGGTTCTATATTTCTACCCTGCTGATGAGACCCCTGGCTGCACTAAACAGGTTTGAATTAACCACATTGTTTAGCATGTTCTAATTCCACTTAATTTGAAGTTTGTTTATGCTTAATATGCTTATCCTGGATTAGTTTTGGCCAATGACTTCTGCTATCTGTCCGGTAAATTTTCGATTGTTATGATATGACATATGCATTGGAGCTGATAATGCTAGATAGATTGTGCCTTTAGTTAATGCAGACACTGACAATTTGATACTCCTCTAGGCTTGTGCTTTCAGAGATTCGTATGAGAAGTTTAAAAAGGCCGGTGCCCAGGTTGTCGGGATTAGTGGTGATGACCCCTCATCACACAAGGTAATGTGAAAGTTTTGTGTGTTTATATCATGTAGTGTCATCACATTAAGGCTTAGTATATGTTGCTTTCAAAAGAGTTTTTTGGTAATTATGCACAATGATTCTTCAACAGATGTAAGGATAAATTTGTTGGTTTTTTGAATTAATTGAAAATGTAAGCTACTAATACGTGAGCCAACAATTATAATTTGCGCGCGTTAGTTTTGTATGCATAAGCATTACGAATCAATGCTCGAAGTTGATTACAATTGAAAATGTTTGTAGGCTTTTGCAAAGAAGTACAAACTTCCATTCACATTACTAAGCGATGAGGGCAACAAGGTGAGGAAAGGATGGGGAGTGCCGTCGGATCTGTTTGGGACATTGCCCGGGAGGCAGACATATGTTCTGGACAAGAATGGGGTGGTTCAACTCATCTACAACAATCAGTTCCAACCAGAGAAGCATATCGACGAAACTCTCAAACTACTTCAAAGCCTCTAAATTAATTCTCATCTTTTTAGCTGCTTGTGTTTCCATCCCTATGTCCATTATATCTCCACAAAACAGGGTTAGCAAGTACTTGTTTTTGTATAATCCAATCTAGTTATAACTAATGGCAACTATGCCCTATAAGGCAAACTACTGTGATATTTGGTAGCAATGAAGTGAGATGTTATTTGTAAATTAACTGTGGAAAATTTGAATTGGTATTTTATATCTACTAACGAGATTACAAAAACTGAAGATCGAACACGGATGACAATAATCTGGTTCTAATTTGTGTATAATAGTCCTTTGAAATTTTTTAAATGTTACTATTGTTGTAGGCCTATTTGATTGAGCGATCTAGGATTAGAGAGAGAGGGGTGAGGCAAGCTTTAGGGAGAAGAGAGATTGATTTAATTGTGAGATGTGTTTGATTCACCCCATTGTGCCTTTATTTATAGTAGTAGAAAGGGTAAAATCTTTCCCTTTAGGATTACAACATTTAATAGGTAATCTAATCCTAATAGGAATACATAATACATTCCCAGATTCCCTAGGATTTACACAATCACATTCCTATTCTAAATATGACTGCAACACTCCCCCTTGAGTGTGTAAATACTCAACAAACCATCACATCAGATCTTCAGCAGATAAGGTAGAATAGTTGATGAAGTCATCAGCACAACGGATGATTGCGAGTCTCAAATTTATTTTGAAGTATGCATTTGTAAAAACTCACAAAAACCTTGCTATGGTAAATCCCAAGGAATGGGGAAAACCCATAGACTAAGGAGAAAAGTAAGAAAATATGCATAATGTCAAAAACACTCGTCAAACTGGACGAAGGTAGTGAACTCAACGGAGTATGATCATCCCGGGATGGGTGCCTTATTAAAACCTAGTTAGGTAGCAAAAACCCAGTGGGAAAAACGCTCCTAATTGTAGGAAAAAAAGAGTACATTAAGATCATGTGAGTATGCTTTAAGATACTCCCCCTGAGTTAGACATAACTTTTAAATAAGGGAACTACAAGCGATTCAACTCAGATAATTTATGCATATCAATTCCTTGGACAAGCTTCTGAAATGTAGACTTGGGCAATGACTTGGTAAAGAGATCGGCCAAGTTGTCCTAGGAACGGATTTGCTTAACTTCAATGTTTTGATGTTACTGCTGTTGGTGTGAGTAATAGAACTTCGGCATTATGTGCTTATGTTGTCTCCCTTAATGTATCCCTTCTTCAATTGCTCGATACATGTTGCATTGTCTTCAAAGATCATCGTAGGAAGGTCAACGACTGATGTAAGGCTACTAGTGCTTCGAATATGTTCCATAACTTCTCTCAGCCAAAAGCATCACGCACATGCAGGGCGAGAATCTCAGCATGGTTAGACGAAGTCATAACTAGCGTTTACTTGGTAGACCTCCAAGATATAGCGATGTCTCTAACAGTAAAGACATAACCCATTTGAGAACGTGCTATATGCGGGTCAGACAGATATCCAGCATCTGCGTAACCAACAAGGCAATAATCAATCCGAGTACCATAGAGGGCGGCAACACTCGGAGATTTGCTGGTATAGAACAAACCCAAATCCGTAGTACCTTTGAGGTAGTGGAAAATGTCTTTAACACCATTCCAGTGTCTGTGTGCGGGTGCATTGCTGTATCTAGTCAATAGATTCACAGCGAAAGAGATGTCGAGTCTAGTACACTGAGCCAAGTACAATAAAGCCCCAATTGCACTTAGGTAAAGAACTTCAGGTTCCAAAATATTTTCCTCATCCTCATTTGGAAGGAAGGGATCTCGTTTAGAATCTAGAGTCCGAACGACCATGGGTGTACTTGAAGGCTTCGCTTTATCCTCATTAAAACGACGCAACACTTTTTGGGTGTAGTTCAATTGATGTACCAGGATTCCATCTGAACAATGCTCGATCTTCAGGCCGAAACAGTATTGCGTTTTCCCAAGATCCTTCATCTCAAATTCTAATTTCAGGTGTGTAACAATTTCCTCAAGCTATGTGGAAGTCCTAATGAGGTTCATGTCATCAACATAAACTGCAACGATTGCAAATCTGGAATGTGACTTCTTTATGAACACGCATGGACATAGTTCATTGTTCACATAACCCTGACTTGTCAAATATTCACTCAGACGATTATACCACATCCGCCCGGATTATTTCAATTCGTAGAGTGACCTCCTCAACCTAATTGATAGAGTGTTCTGTGGTATAGAATTATTTGAACCAGTCAATGGAAGTCATTCTGGAACTTTCATGTAGATTTAGTTTTTCAGAAATTACCACGTCTATAAGCTGCATATTTAGTTTTTCAGAAATTACCAAACTGATTGGGTAGCGGAACGTTATAACGTCCATTATGGGGGAATATGTCTCCTCGTAATCAATCCCTGGGCGTTGGGAGAAGCCTTGCACTACAAGGCGTGCTTTGTATCGCACTATTTTATTCTTCTCATTATGTTTCCTCACGAAAACCCACTTGTAACCAAACGACTTCACGTGTAGTGGTGTAGGAACAATAGGTCCAAACATTTTACGTTTCGCGAGTAAATCGAGTTCTACTTGGATTGCTTCTTTCCAGTTTGACCAATCGGTTTTACGTCGGCACTCATCGACGGAACGTGGTTCAATGTCATCGCTAAGCATGATGTTAGTAGCTACTGAGTATGAGAATGCATCGTCGACGATCATCTCATTCCTATTCCAAACCTCATCCAATACTGTGTAATGGACCGAAATCTCGCGATTCTCGGGAGGCCGACATGTTTCATCTGAAGCATCACCGTAATCTAGAATAACCTCATACGTTGGAACGGATGAGTGAGCGATGGTCAGATTCAAACTAGGGTCACTAGTTGGTGCCATTTTCTTTTTCCGGGGTTATGAATCCTTTGAACCAGGGGGTCTGCCACGCTTCAGGGTCAGAGCACATGATTGGTTAGCCGCCAATGTACCTTGCCGCGTGGAAGGTTCAGCCTCCCCACCTTCGAGGATGGTCCAGCCTTCCCAGATGGGCAGTTGACGTACGCGGGGTACATTTATCCTTGCAGGTGTGTTTGCAGCGGGTATGCGTGATATTGTCACCTTTACTAGATCATTAAAAGCATCCGACATGCTTTGAGCAATGCTCTGAAGATCTATAATTCGTCGCACCTCAGTTTCAGACTGGGCAATGCGGGGATCTAAATGAGACATAGTGGGAGCATACCACGACAATTCGCGGCATTCTACGGGAACGTTAGCATGCTTATTTCCCCCTAACGACAGGAAGACTGTCTCATCAAAGTGATAATCCGCAAAACGTGCCTTAAGGAGATCTCATGTCAAGGGTTCTAAGACCATCTCCAATGGTAACCTAAAACCTAAAAATATTTAGCCCAGAAAATTTAGGTTTTAGCCCAAAAACAGCTTTTCTACTCCAACCCTTCTGGCCTAAAATTTTAGCCCCAGATTATCAAATAATGAATTAAGGCTTTTTTTTTTTTTTAAATTAACTTTAAAAAAAAAAAAATTATGTAGACTATCCTAAATTAATTTTATGAACATTTTAACCTAAAAATATTTAAATTCCGATAAATTTTGAAAAATCACTAAATCAATACATGAAAATCAAGATAAACCACATAAACTTAATACCAATGACATTTAATAAACCACATAAACTTAAAAAATAAAAAAGACAACTAATAAACCATATAAACTTAATACAATCGAAAACTCATAGACTACATAAACTTAATAATGATATCCACTATCTTGACTTGGTGATGGACTTGGGTGATAGTCTTGAGATGAATCATCATCTTGAAATATACTTCTTGTGGCATTCCTTCGTAAAATTTCCTTTTGCTTACCACATAAGTATCTCTTCCTCTCTGGAGTGTATTTGTCGAGGTCCTCCATTATCAAATGAGTTTCGTACCTTTCTTGCTCCCTATCCTCTTCTTCCTTCATGGCCAAAAGCATTTGGGCCGATTCTTCTTGGCGACGACACTGGTTTTCGTTCATTATTGCCATTTCGCTAGCAAATTGTGCACGTGTCGGATCTTGGGACTTCCCTTTTCTCTTTGCTTCCTTTTGCTTATCTCTACCCGGGGGCCTTGCAAAATAAGAAGTTGGGGTCATTTGTTCGACACCTTCATTGTCGGCAAAATTCACACCTTCATTGACATCATTTGGGGGTGGGGCTTCATTATGAAATAATCTTCCACATTGTTGGTTCGCATCGGTTCCCCACCTCGGACAATCCTTGAGGATATTCCAAGCATGATGCAACTTAAAAGCTTGATTTTTTGGTGTAGTTCTTGTCTTGTAAATTGCCATTGCTTTGTCACCCTATGCAACAAATACATAAAAACAATTAGTTGCAAAATACTATTATGTACATGATAACTAAAATATCAACAAATAAACTCACAATTTCTGAGGCGCCCCTTCCACTAGGCATGTCAACCATGACTCTCTCCAAGCTTCCTTTCCACAAAGTGCACGCTTTGTTGATAATCTTCCACCGATCATAAACATCACCAACTTCCCTTCGACCGGCGTTGGAGTTTTCATGGAACTTATCAACGATTTTACCCCATAAAACCTTTCTATTTTGATTGGTGCCGACGGCACCATCTTCGCTAATCGAAATCCATGCCAAACATAAAGCAATATCTTCGTCAAAGGTCCAATTACGACCTCTAACATGCTCTTTTGCCATCTTGAAAATTCTGGAAATGAGAATAAATGGTATAAAGAAAAATTGGAAGAATTGTAGGAGAAAAGTGAGTTTTGTGTGGATGTTTGAACAAATACATAGGTATTTATAGAGTTTTTGGTTGAATTTTAAGTTAAATAATTTTTTAAAATTATTCTAGTCGTTGGATTTAAATTTGGACTGTTAGATCTTTTTTTTTACCGTTATATTTAATTATATTTGATCTAAGTCGTTGGATTCAATAAATACATAAATATAAAACTAAAAAAAAAAAAAAAAAAATTTGAACCTGGACTATTGGATTAACCAATGGCCCAGTTAAACGTGACTGTTGGATCATAAAAAGTAGCCGTTGGGCTGCTTTTTGGAATGATTGCTGAGGGAACACCCCCATGTGGGGTTGTCGGCTAGGTTGAAATGCCTCGCGCGTGCAGCGCATGGGCGAGTCGGGGAAAGGGAACTGGGCTTCACAGCCCGTGTTTCACTCACAACAGGTAGGGCCCATAATGACTTTTGGCCTAAAAACGGGCTGGTATTTGGCCTTCTTTTAAGTTTTGGGTTTTAGGTTTTGTTTAGCACATGGGTTAGAGTGGGTTTTTAAGGGGGGGGGGGAGGGGAATTTTAGGTTATAAGCCATTGTTGGAGTTGGTCTAAGTATCGAACAATTGATGGCGAATCATAACCGACATAGATTCCCATTTTTCTCTAAGGATCCATTTTGGTACGTAATGGCGGCGCTATTAGCACATAAATGGTGCACATAAACACCCGTAAATGCGAGACGTCAGGCTCGTATCCAGTGACCAACTGTAACGGTGAATGTGGTTGGGTAGCAGTAGGCCTCAGGCGGACCAACATAGTCGCGTGCAATATTGCATAGCCCCAGGCAGATATCGGCAGTTTGGTTCTCATAACCAAAGTCCAAGCTATCATTTCAAGGCGCTTTATGAAAGCTTCTGCCAGGCCGTCTTGGGTTTGAACATGGGGCACATGATGTTCCACATCAATCTTTACTGACATGCAATAATCGTCAAAAGTCTGTGACGTAAACTCTCCCGCGTTATCCAGTCGAATAGACTTAATCGTATAATCAGGGTGGTGAGCCCTTAGCTTAATGATTTGAGCTAGGAGTTTAGCAAACGTGGCGTTGTGTGTAGACAACAAGCAAACATGTGACCATCTTGTCGATGCATCAACCAACACCATAAAATATTTAAATGGTCCGCAGGTTGGTTGGATAGGTCCACAAATGTCCCATTGAATCCTCTGAAGAAATTTAGGGGGGTCGTGAATAATCTTTGTATGGGAGGGTTGAATATTCAACTTCCCTAAAGAATACACTTTGCATGGTGGAACTCCAACATAGGGATGTAACTTATGCCCGTGAGAAGATTTGAGGATACGAAGCATCATGTCACGTCCAGGATGTCCCAAACGGTCATGCCAAAGCAATAAAGTGTCCTGGAACTCAGGCATAGGGCCGACCACACTGTGGGCTTCTATGCCGCGAATGGTGGTGATGTACAACCCACTCGGCAAGCATTCCAACTTCTCGTGAATATGCTTCTGGCCATATTCGTATGAAGTGATACAAAGAAATTTAGAACCATGATCTTCAATGGTTTCAAGATGATATTTATTATCTCCAATATCTTTAAAACTCAGCAACGTTCTTCTGGACCTGGAGAATAGAGTGCCTCATTAATGGTCAGAATTGTACCATTAGACAACATGATACGTGCCTTTCCGTATCCTTCAATCAGGTTGGATGGTCCTGAGAGAGTTGTCAAATGAGCTTTCTTGGGTATTAAGTTAGTAAAATAATGTCGTTCACGCAAGATGGTGTGCGTGGTTGCACTATCTGCCAGACAACTAACTTCCTCACTAGACACACCTAGACATAAATTGATTGAATTGGTCACATGCAAAAATATAAGTCCATTCATTCAATTAAGCAATTCGAGAGAATAATATCCATTCAAATAACAATCCATAATTCAAAAAAAACCAAAACCAAACAAATTATTCCACATACTTACCCTAAAAACATGTCTAATTTATTCATCCATAGCCGCTAATGCCTCCTGAAAGTCCGATATCTCCATGGATATAGTTGCATCTTCCAGATGATCCACATGTACAAAGTTAGACTCACGATAAGAATGATACTTAGCATTAGCCTCAGGGGAAGCTCAGCATACACGTGACCAATGATCCTTGGATCCACAGCGATAACATATGTATAGTTCAGTAGAAGCAGCCTGAGTAGGAACTTTGCCCTTGTTCTTAAAGTTTGGGACCTTAGGGGCGGGTGGTGGACGTTACTGGGCCATATTTCTTCTCTTAGGTGCAGCACTTTGTTGACCCAACGCTGATCGTTAACCCAGTCAACGGTCAACGGGTCAGGGTCGCGGGTCAACGGGTCAAGGTCACGGGTTTGGGCTTTAGGGTTTTGGGGTTAGGGTAATTGGGTTAGGTTTTAGGTAGGTTGGGTTTGGGTTAGAAGGAAAATGGGTTTGGGTTTGAAACCTCATGGCCCAAAGGCCTAATTAAAAGGGTAATGGGTTTGGGCTTGGCAGGAAAGGCCCAAAGGCCTTGGGTTTGGGTGGTTCGCCGGATTCCAAGGAGGGAGAAGGCTGGATTTCGGCCGGAGAATTCCCAAGCTCTGATGGAGCTCAAAACTCAACCAAAACATGTCATTCAATATACCAAATTGAAGCCCCTAAGGTAAGGAATCTAAATATACCCTTGGTTCCCGTCATCGTGGTCGGAGTTGGCCGGAAACAGCCTGGAAGCCACGGGTGTCCGCCGGAAACTGGGTAAGATTCAAATGAGTGTAACTTCTTCAATACTCAATGAAATTGGGTGAAACAAAAAGGAAAGTTGTAGTACTCAGCGAGACAAAAAGATTGATACCTTACACGCCGGCTAACTCACCGTGGTTTGACCGAAAATTGCCTCGAAAGGGGCGGTGTTCGCCGGAAAACTGGGAAATGTCTCTGAGGTGGTTTCTTCGTGGTTTGACGTCCAAAACACAACCACGGGGTTAGAAAAGAGCTATAGGTGTGGGCATAGGTGTGTGTGTGTGTGTGTGTGTTCTTGTCGGAGGAAAGAGCACCGAGAGGGGGGATAGAGAAATCACAAAGGAGAGAGAGAAGAGAGAAGAGAGACTTTTTCAAAAAAAAAAAAAAAAAAAAAAAAGAAAAGGGAAAGGGAACCGGGGGACAAAACAGGGGGTGGGCCCCTTGGGCTCACCAATTAAGACTCAAAAACAATTTTAAAAAGGAAGGTATCCCCCAAACTTAGTGAAAATACAAAAATACCCATTTTCTTACGTAAATCCCGGGACGGGTTGTTACAAAAACAGAGATCAAATCCAAAAACTTGGTGAATTTCTATGCCCGATATTGTTGCTGCAGGACAATATTAGTGGCATGGAAGGTCAAATAGGTCTTCTCCAGGAGATCTGATTCGGTTAGTTCTACTTTGAAGAATTTCAACAAAGAACGGATCCTACAAACTTCAGAGTTGTATTCATTCACGGACTTAAAGTCTTGGAAATGAAGATGCTGCCAGTCGTGTCTTGCTTCATGCAAGTATATGTCTTTCTGGTAATCGAAACGATCGGCCAGAGCAAGCCAGAGGGTACGTGGGTCTTCCTTAGCAAGATACTCAGTCTGCAGTGCATCATGGATGTGTCTTCGAAAGAAGATCATTGCAGTAGCCTGCTGAGCTTCGTCAACAGGTTTGTCGGCGATAGGTGCCTCGATGGTGGCTTTAATACCCTTTTGCAGCGAGATGGAACTTCACGTCTTCAACCCACTTCAGATAGTTTCTTCTAGAGACTTCTAGAGCGGAGAAATCGAGCTTGTTTAAGTTCGACATGTCCCTAAAACGGAGGGAGAAAACGTGATTAGTCATATGGTAAGCCATCATAGACATATATCGTAAAACATACAGGTTCTATAGACATGTAGTGGTATCATTTATGCATGAAAACTATGAGTTTCATGTGGTATGTTTTGAATGAAAACTTCAGGTTTCAAAGGCACTAAATTTGAAACTATAGGTTCAATTTAGTTTTATGAACGATTAGTTCATAATGAGAGGTTCCTGCAAGAAACATAGAATGCAATATAAAGTGTAGTGGATTTGAGTCGTCTTCGGGAACTCAAGTGTGAGAGCTCGGTACTACGAAAGTATGTGACGCTTCAAAGTATAAAAATAAATGATTGAATCATTAATGTCCAAAAGTGATCTTTAGGTTAATAATTTTGGATTCATTATCAGATTAATGGACTGTAGGTCACTTTTAATTAATTCAATAAATTGGGCTATACAAGGTCGATTGTAGAATCTAAATAATATGAAAATAATATTATTGGATCGAAACTAGAGCCCCAAAAATAATTTGGGCTTAGTGTCGTGGGTAATAGGGCACGGGTTGGGTGCCTTAAATATAAGGTGAGGCCCAAAAAAAGGACCTTGGGGTGGTCTGCAGGCCACGATGAAGGGAGGAAACCCCAGCCGCAAGCTGGGTTTTGAAATTGGACTGTGATGGGGGCATGGAAACAAGCCCAGCACACACTGGCTTGTGGGCAAGCACGCGGGAAGGCTCAACGAAGGCTGGGACCTGGGTCTTGGGCATGGGAAGCTAAGCCCAGCGCATGGGCTAGCTGCTGATGATGCAGGCCGTGAGAAAGGGGGCCCAGCAAGCTAGGCTTGAAGGCTGTGGACCAGAAACTAGGGCTGCATGCCCATTGTTATGGAGCAGCAAGCCCTACAGGGGCTGCACAGGTAGTCCAAGGGCATCAGGGTGATGCCATCCCATGGTGAGACCAAAAACATACCCAATTTTCGAACCTAGGGTTTCAGAAAAACCCAAATTTGCTTCTAATTTAATTTTATATTTTGACTCACAAATTCCACATAACAATTTAATTGTACGATGCATGAAACAAATATATATATATATATATTGACAAATATATGAACATATACAATATATATATATCAAAAAGAAAATATAAACATAGAAGGGTTCATGCATCATGGGGAATGTTTTCATGCTTCGTGGACGTTTCAAATATCTTCCTTTATTTTAAGCGTACCTAATTAGCAGAAAACTAATAAGCCTTTGAATGTGGTGGATGATAGCCTCCTTCTACGATGCGTCAATTCCTCAGCTTCTGGCAAGAGCATGCTGATAACGTGTTGTAGGCCTATTTGATTGAGCGATCTAGGGTTAGAGAGAGAGAGGGGTGCGGCAAGCTTTAGGGAGAAGAGAGATTGATTTAATTGTGAGGTGTGTTTGATTCAAACCATTGTGCCTTTATTTATAGTAGTAGAAAGGGTAAAACCTTTCCCTTTATGATTACAACATTTAATAGGTAATCTAATCCTAAGAGGAATATATAATACTTTCCCAGGTTCCTTAGGATTTACACAATCACATTCCTATTCTAAATATGACTGCAACAACTATAATGTAATATTGTTAGAAGTTATAACCCAATCAGCGAAGCTTGAATGCCCAAAAGCCCTAGCTTTTTGAGGCCGGCATGTTTCGCTTACTGATCCATCAACCATCTCCATTCCTCTACCTTCTTTCCATAACTACCATGCCTATGGTTTAAACACATAATAAACCCTTCAATAGCTTGAGAATGTTGTATGGTAGTCTCGCACTAGGCCTTGAATGCATAACCGCTACAAATCACGCTTGAGGTTGATTACGATTTTAAATGTTTGCACGCGATGAGGGTTATCGGATGTGTTGAGGACATTGCCTGGGAGACAGACGTGTTCTGGACAAAAATGGTGTGGTTCAACTCATCTAAACCAACCAGTTCCAACCTGAGAATCATATCGAAAGAAACTCTAGCTTAAACTACTTCGAAAGCTCTCATGTTTTTAGCTACTTGTTTTTCCATCTGTGTGTTACATCTCCACAAAATAGGGTTATAACTTATAACAATCAATTATTTTTCGTATATGTGAATTAGTTGGCAACTTTGCGAGCAGCTCATAATTTTGTGGGAATTTCACAAGTAAACAATAATGGAGAAATTATTTATTGAGATAATTAAATAGATTTTGAATTGCTTATACATGGCACAATAATTCATTACTTTTTTCAGTAAGGAGCTAGGGTTTCTTTATTCTTAGTACTTATGTAACTCTCGATTATAAACTTAATAGGTTATTGCAAACTGTAGGTTCAATGTTTCTTCAGATAGTCTTGACTTCCATATGGGCTAAATGCTTCTGCCAACCAAGTATTCTTCCTCCAAGATGTCCATCCCATCTCCTCGCAAATTTCGTCGCTGTGGTTGATGCTAAAAGTAGAAATGCAATGCCTCCTGTAGAACCTGGTTGTTTTCTTTGAGATTTCCACTTCTTTACTTGTTTGCTCAAGCATCTTCTGCACACTTGGAAGCTCAAATTTATTATCCAGCAGCCTGGCCAGCCATATGCTGCGCAATTCAGAAGAGTGAAGATTTGAAACACTCTCGAGATAACCCACGAAAGCCATGTTTGGGATCAAAGGATGAATTGTTCCCCTGCAGAAGAAACATGCATTCAAAAATTTTACTCTCCAATTTTAACATTTCTAAGACTTGTAAATTTTTAAAATCCCAATCCGAAAACTAGGTTTACCTGTATAAGGGTATGATACCAGAAGGATACTCCAACAAGCTGCGAAAAGGGTCCGGTAAGATGGATTTGAGTTTTTTCTTACCATCGTAACCAGTTGCAAGGACCACAACATCAGCTTTTATCTTAGTATTGTCATCAAATTCAATTCCATCAGCAGAAAACCACCATTTTGATGTTGATCTTTTGAACACAATTTTTCCCTTATCCGCCTCGGAGAAGAAATTTTCCGGCATGATAGCCATCTGGCAGGATGCATAGTCCTCCTCAAATGAATGATCTGGCTTTAGTCCATACTTCTCCAAAGGCATCTTCCACAGCAAATATGATTCGATAAATTTTGAAACTGCATGCCTCTGTAAATAACAACCAAACCTTTAAGCATTCATCTCTTATATATTAAGTAAATGATTCCCGCACATTTTTTCTTCTTCTTCTACACACCCTTTTAAGTCTTGTCTCATGATTCTCAGTCGATTTACTCAATCCAAAGGCCGGAAGTGTGTATGGGGAGAAGAAAGTGTGCATAAGTCACTTCTCATGTATTAGTTTAATATTTTCTTTTCTTGATATGAACTGATTAGTTATTATTTTTAACTTACCATTGGAGACATAATTAGAGAGCAAAGGAGGGTTCTGAGGAAGCTTTGGTTAGGTCTTTGATGAAGAAACTGTGAAGACCTTGTAGAGTAGAACAAGAAAAACGGCAAGCCCCAAATCCAGTAATGGGGAACAGTCCAATGTAAAGTCCTTACTACCATGGTGCATGGTTTGCCTTCTGGTCCTGCAATACATCCATAAAAGGAATTAAAAGTAATTCAGGTCAATATAATCAAGACTCATAAAAGGTAAGAAATCGAGGTCTTAATTCCATAAACAATTGGTAACGGAGAAAGTGACAACTCCTTTTAAGTCTTTGCAAGGTTCTTTTACTTTATGAATGGAACTATTTTTCATATATTCACACGGTCCCTTCATGTATCGTGAAATTTTAAATCTCTTATACACAGATAATATAATTGAGTGACCTAAAGAATGCATGACTGTTGATTAGCAAATAATTGATTAATAATTAACATTTATGAAGTCAAATCTTATGGTGTGTAGGTAATTCATGTGATTTAGAATCATTAAACAAACTCCTTCTAATTCTTTGCAAGGTTCTTTTTTTTTCTTTTGTGTGAAACTATTTTTTACATAATCACACGGCCTCTTCATGCATTGCGAAATTTCAAATCTCTTATACACGCATAATTTATGAATGATGTGAAGAATGCGTAACCGTTGATGATTAGTAAATTATTGATTAATAATGAATATTTATGAATCTAATGGTTTGTACGTAATTAACATTTAATAAACATTTATAATGTCAAATCTAATGGTTTGTACGTAATTCAATTAATGTGATTTGGGAATCGTTGAAAAACATGTGCAGTCAAAGAAGTCAAAAAGAATTCGTCAAAAAAATAAAAATAAAAAGTCAAAACGCATCATATATATATTGGTCAGCTCTTTTGATTCCCTGACCACGCAATTCGTATTTTTCAATTCTTGAATTTCTTTCTGCTGTGTGTAACCAGGCAAATTACAACCCCGTAACGTGGAAATGTAGACCTATTTTTACCCTAAGATTTCCCCATATATGTATGAAATTTGAGGACCAAACTTTTACCTTGGTTTGCCTCCGCACACTCGACAGCTAAATCAATAGCTGATTTTTTGTAGCCAACTACAACCACTTTCTTATCCTTTAGTAATTGAGATGCAGCGTCCTTGTCCAGTTTGCAGTAATCAAGAGCATGAAGAGCTTGGCCTTGAAACACTTCAGGGCCTTTATTGTTTGGAAACTCTGGAATTTTGGGTGTATCACCATATTTCCCGATGCAAACCACAATGAACTCGAAGGCGTACCACTGAATTAATTCAAACAAAAAATAAAATAAATCAGAACCTAATTTTACCATATCCAAGATAATAACTAGTATGGATCGATCATTTGAATTACAGAAGAAAAGTATTATCTCACTGCGTCTTACTTGCTGGTATACTATCTAATACAGTGGTATGGTCCACCTCTATCGGATAGTGTTCGTAATTTGCATGTTCAAATAATTTTATTGATTACCATTAATTTGATTACGAATAATTAAAAGTACTATTTATAACATATTTGCATCTATATATTCCTATAAGACTCTGGTAATTAATCCGAGAATTCCATTTCCACAAACATATTGTAAGAAGTGATGTGCAAACCCTAGGCATGCATGAAACTGTACCAAAATACCATTCGGATATGAAGTAATTGACTAACCTGAATGGTCTCTGAATCATTAGTCTGGACAGCAACTTCCCAAACAGGCTGACCGCCAGCCGGCGAGAGAGTCCGATACTCCACAGGTTTGACACCAAATTCAGTGTTTTCTCGGTCACCAATGAACCGGACCTCGACCACCTTGGAATTAAACCTGACAAACTTAAGCACATCAAAGTGCTCAGCATAAGAGTTCAAGTAGGCCAATATCTCAAGGTGAGAAGGATATTCAGTGTTGTCCCTGTCAGGCCAAGGGAAGTCAGAGAACTCATAGTCACATCGATGGGACTGAAGTTTTGTGGAACTGTAAGAACAATGCCTCCAAACCCCTCCAATGGAGTCGGAGGCCTCGAGAATAATAGGGTTGTAATGGGCTAGTTGTTTAGCTGCTGCTATGCCACTTACACCGGCACCAATGATGCCAAGTTTTGAGACTATTGGATCCATAATTTTTTGGTTAGGCGAGCTGATTGATAAAAGAGATGGGTTTAGAAATGAGGGTGGTATATTTGTATACTATCGATTTGCTTGGTTGGTAAAACAATGTGAGAGCAGATCGTATTTATAGTGGAGGTCCAGGGCTGCATGAGAGGGTCGTCATGTATGATGGAAGCACGTGAAATTGAATTTCAAGTCTATAAGGCTTTGCTAGGGTCAAATTTCGATCGTGGTTCACGATCATTTCTCTAGCTAGTAAATGTTATGCGAAATTGGTAAGTCATGGACGGGAACCTTCCTCGTCATGGTTCGTTTACATTTGTTGATCAAAGTATATAGTTCTGTTGAATATATTATAGTCACGCACAAATTGTAGCACATTTATTATTTTTTAATTAACATACTTTACTAGTGAGACATATCAACCTTATCAGTCACTCATGTTATAACACATAGAAAGATACATGATGTGACAAGTGTTTCAAGTACACAAAAAATTCTTGGCGTCATGGTGTGCGATTGTTTTCAATGTATAATAAGAATCATTTATCTATATATATATATATATATATATATATAAAGGGAGAAGAAAAAAAAATGGTGAAACTTTCATAATACCCAAATTGCCATTCTTCCGTTACAATTTCAAAAAAAAAAAAAAAAAAAAAAAAAAGATTAAAAACATGTAAGGTGGTTAGTAAGTTCATTATTTTTCAAAATATATTTTAATAAAAATAATAATATCTAAAATAACTAAAACTCAAACAATAAAAAATAATAATATTCAATTGTCAAATGCATAGGCGTGTGGCAAAGTTGAAGGCAAAAAATGTGAAACTTTCAAAATGCCTAAAAGCTCCCATTTTAATTTTTAAAGAATGTAATTTAATTTAAAAGGGAAAAAAAATGTAAAAATACAAAATAAAACTATCTCACGTACAAGAGGGAGTAAATTACTGATATAACTATTTTTATTTTTATTTTTTAAATCTATACATATAATGAAAAAGAAAAGTAATTTTGCCAAACACGTAGGGGTGCGGAGAGGCCAGTCTCAACTAAATCTTACGTATATTATTGAAAAACACTAATTAAGAAGATCACCTTATTTTTATATATGTTGATCATGTTTACAACTACATTTTAGGAGACATTTGTGATGATATAGAGCTTGAATAAAATCATTAATTGACATGCATGTAGTACATGTAAAAAGTACGATTTTAGTCATATTTATACATATGTTTATGCATGGCATATATATAACCTACATTAAATCCCTTTGATTAAGTAGTACTTGCATGATAAAATTAATCCCTAGAGTACATCTCAAACAATTTAATTAAAGAAAAACTAACAAAAAGTCCAAAAAAAAACTTTAGTTTTAATGAAAAATGACAAATAAATGTATAGTGAATAGTACAAGGAAAATGTAAAAATTTGGTTTTTCGTTAAAACTCCCTTTAATTAATGATCCACCAAACAATTTGATGCAACATAATCCACGAAACAATTTGAGTTAATGATCTAGGCCAAACAATTTAATAATGATGTCCATGTAACTTTTGAGTAAGATCCACCAAACAATTTGAATGCAGCTTAATTATGGAGTAGGCATCCATGCATATACGGGCACATAAATTAAACAAACAGATAGAATTTTATATGCATGTAGTTAAACTGGCTAGATAATCTCAAGATCATACGCTTGCTTTCACTAGTTAGTTTAGATATATGTTAATAAAAGTCTAATGGTATTAGATTAACTATTTTAAACTTTTAAGGAGAGAATTCCAGCCGTGGGGTATGGGCTGATTAGTAAATGTTAGGTTCAATGTATATAGAATATTATTTTACAAGTAAAAAGAAGAATGTAAATGATCTATAATTTTTACTTAGTGAAAATGTAAAAGTCGTTGATTGATGGTTTGGATAGTTTCACGTGGTATACTATTTTATGTGTTATAATATGAGTGGATGACAAGGTTGATATGTCACAATTCTAAAGTATAGTAATACAAAAAACTTGAAGTGTTATAAACTTGAGTTGAATAATAACGTCATGTAATCATATTTAAGGTAGATTTGAAAAAAAAATACTAGACGGTTTGGCCTTCTTACTTTAATATAGAAAGTCCAATGCAATAGGTGCAAAAGGAAACATCCAAGAATTGAACAAGAAACTAAAAGGAAAAGAGGTAACATGCTGACTGAAATCTACCATAAAGAATATACAGAATCAGAAAATAAATTAACGACAACACGTCTCTCTTGAAAACGATCAAACTAATCTTTTAACTAACAACTAAGATAGGCTTCATTGGGGTGATTTTTTCAATATTTCGTACCGAAAGAATGTATTTTCTATATATTTGGCGAAGTTAAGCCAAAAGCGAAGTGGAAACTAATCGAAATTAAGTGGGGGTCTATGTCTTACCCTTCTTTATCACGCTAAAGTTAAGCAACAAGCAAACTGGAAATGTATTAAAATATAGCAATCCAAACGCATGAATCTTTTGTGACCCTTAAACCAACTAGTCAGATACACACCTGGAGTTTTTGGTTTACAATTTCTGTTCCAACTTCAAACAGTTTAATGAAATTGCATAGCAGTTTCAAAGCTACCTTTGACTCGATATTTAAGTGTTAATTTCTTAGCCATGACTCAACTGGTTTATACTGGGACGACAGTCAAAATATTTTAATTGATTTCATGCAGATACACGATTCATGCGGTCTCTTTAACAGAAGTCCATAGTAAGACTTGCCATGCAAGTTCTTGGATGAATTATATATACTATCAAGTACCATGCATATGAAAGAAAAATGTGGAAAAGAAAGGAGAAAAATGGGGAAGACCTTTGTTTTTATTTTGATATTTTAAGTAAGTAAAATTACTACCATATTCTTATTAGGTATATGTTATTGGTCACGAATGGGGGCTGAGCGCTATTTGTGTTGTTTCGAATTTGTATCTAAATCGCACATAATTTGCACGTTGCGGTTTGGCTAATTCCAAACTATATAATCTAACCATAAAATTTCGAACGAACGTAATCGGTTCACCAATATTTGTTTGGGGCCGAACTCAATAAGGCTTAAAGAAGACAAATTAGGCATTTACTTGCAACCCAAACCTTTGGCTTAAACTATTCAAAAATGGATTTTGGGAAAAAGGGAAATCGACATTTATATAAAACTACAAAATAAAACGAGACAAAAATTGGACTTCATAAAAGTGCAAGAAACAAAATTAAGTGGATTGTTCTGGGAATTTAATTAGTTAGTTGTTTGGTTTATTATTATGTTAGGGTATTTTCTCATCTTATATATGGGTGTTCTTGTTGGACAAGTCTAGAGTGTTGTAGAATAAAAATTTGATTTTCTTTACCTATTAGCCTGTTAGGTTTTGCTTTAGTTACCTATTAGGAGTCAAGTAGCCGAGAGATTTTTCGGTGTGACCGGAACATGTGGTGGTACATCACGTGTTATTATACAAATGGTGGGATATATGTATTAAAAAATAAAAAAATTCATCACTTATATAAAAATATATGGTGTACCAACCGTATTCTGGTCATATTGAAAAATTTCTCCAAGTAGTCATATCATGAAGGAACCATTTGGCTAATGAAGGTGGTGGTCAGAAATCAGAAGGGAACTTTCACACTAAATCCACATTTAGGAAACCAGAAAAAGGAAATAAATATGTTCTGACCAGACTTTTCAAATGCATTCTTTATCGAGAGCTAGCCATGCATCTATCTAATTATATATTATTCCAATTTCAAATTCACTTCTCGTCAGATATCCATCTTAATTTCCACAAGGACTGCGGCACTTTGGCCATATCTCGATCTTGCTATCCCTAGCTGCCCTGGACTGGACTTGGAACCTGTGGAGTGTATACAGACCAGACAATAGTACCACTGCCCCTGTCTCCTTTTGCTTTCTCTCTTAATTTACTTCTTTGATGTCCATAGACTACAGCTCACGTGTAAATAGTACCAACCGCCTTTCTCCCGTTGCTATCCATGCATCCATCTCTTTCAATATAATTTCCGCGCAAAATAACATGATATCGACTACACTGCAAATTATAAATCTAATTATCTATTTCAAACTCTAGTTATATATTGATGTGCTAGCTCTACAATATATGATACATATATAATTGTACGTATAGAAATTGTGATTGGTGCTTAAAAAGATTATTCTGCATTTGGTTCATAAAATTGTGATGTGTAGAAATTGTGATGTATCATTAATAAAAAATAAGCACGTTAATCAATACTTAAGTAATAATTCAATCATCAACTTCCATATAATTTGGTTCATAAAGTTTGGTCTACATATTTGGTTAAATTTGCAAATCAAATGTGTCATCAATAAAAAAATAAGCACGTTATCAACACTTAGTTAATAATCCAATCATCACAACCATGTCATTAGTTTAGTAAATTTAGTTTAAAATTTTAGCCTCCTTAGACCATCTCAAACCTTGGGGATAAAGCTTAAAATTTTAAGTAAAAAAATTTAAGCTATAACTCAAAAACTATTTTTTACTCCAACCTTTATGCCTTAAAAATTTTAGCATGAGATTATTAAATAATGATTTTAGCCTTTTATTTTTGGGTAACTTTTTTGAAAATAAAATTTATGTAGATTATCCTAATTATTTTTATGAACATTTTAATTTTAATTAAAAATCATATAAATATATAGTTATTTATAAAAATTTAAGTGAAATTTTATTTAAATAATTTTCTTACATTATTTTAGACGTTAGATTTATTTTTGGGTTGTCAAATCTTTTTTTTACCGTTAGATTTGATGTCATTTGATCACAGCCGTTAGATTATAAGTAAAAAAAAAGTTTGAAATATTACAGTTTGGTGAGTTCATAATAATTTAAGCCAGACTTAAATCATGGGGAGAATCTAACCCAGACATATATTTTCTCCTCAGGGTTTATTTTAGCCTAATAGTTGGAAATGATTTAAGGAGATTTTAAAGCTTATATTTTAAACTTTGTCTCATTGGTTGGAGATGGTCTTAGCATTACTTTAGGTTGGTATAACATGTGAGAGCATGATGACTTATTTGAGTCTCTAAAATATAATTTAAAATAGTTGATGCTTTCCTTAAGAATTGGACAAAATGGTACTTGAAACTTTGTTTTGCACTCCTCAAACTCATGTTGGTATACAGATGAGAGCATCGTGACTAATTATTTAGAGTCTGGAGAACGTACTCCAAAATAATGTGTAATTCAAAATAGCTATTGCCCTTCACCCAAAAAAAAAAAAAAAAAAAACCTGTTGTTTTTCCAAAAGAATTTGACAAAATGTCACTTTGCAACTTTAGATGAAAAGGACATGAAATGGTCAGATTCACACAACTGTGGAAGGAGGGAGTCTACAGCAGTAAGTACTCTGCATCATCACTGATAAGCCCTAACAGTAACATGCATTGATTTACGCTTTGACCTTTCGAGCACTGTGTCTGTGTGGAATATGCATGCAATACCACATTAATTCCAGAATTGATCCAAAAGTCTTGTTTGCCACGAGGAATCAGAAGAATTGAACACTAATTCTTGATGATTTGCTGGTGAGTTAGAGTTAGTTCGTAGTAGAACATAACAGTGGAATCAATATCACTCTTTTTTTTTTTTTTTTTTTTTTTTTTTTTATAAATGGAGGTCGAACAGAGCCATCGACGTTGGCTTGATCTAGATACATTCAGCAAAGCTCCTTTTCCGGCTGACTAACTTGACTTATCATAACCGACATTTTATTTTTATTTTTATTTGTATTTTTATGGCATATATGTATATTAAGCACAACTACTCTGGTCGATCTCTAAGAGCAATTCCAGCGTTTGAGCCCTCCTCCCTGGCAATGCACTATTCAATCCACCTAATGAACAGTAATTTCCCTTAATGAACAGTAAGTAGCCCTGGCAATAGAATTGCATCTCCACCGTTACATTTCAATAGCCCTAGCAATAGGCAATAAAATATTAGTATTTTTTTTATTTATAAAATAATACAAAATAATTTTAATTGTAATATCGGATAAGATTTTTAATCGTTCTCGTTGCACCACGTGTCATTATCCGAAGTATTATTAAATAATACAAAATAATACAATTATTGGTGATGGATTTCTGATAAGATTATTAACCAATTACGTCGTGCCACGTGTCATAATCTGTTCAAAATCTTTGAGGATAGATTTCCATCAAATTTTTAACGAATGACGGCATGCCACGTGTCATAATCTGTTCACAATCTTTGAGGATATATTTCCATCAGATTTGTAACGAATGACGGCATGCCACGTGGCATTATGCACAACCTAATCATTTCTGAATCCTCTATATAATTCACCATCCATCCTCACAAATCTCACACCAAAATTCTCAAGATCTCTATCATTATTCATAGTTTCTGCTTCCTTATTCACAAAAATCTGTATCATTATTCATAGTTTATGTTTCTTTCTTTCAATGTCTTCTTCTTCTTCCTCAAGGATGATGTGGGAATTCAATTAGGAAGAGGAAGAATTGTTTAACGAATCAGAAGCAATGTTCAATCACCAGGGGGTAAGAAATGAGAGGGAAGAGGATGAGGAGCGTCAAATGAGAGATGACGAAGTAAGAAAGGGCAGAGCCTCACATTCCCGTCGAGTCATCCAAGTTGCGGCTCAGATCTGCAGGCCCAGCCGTTCCGGAAACCTTGATAGAAGCAGGCAACGACGAGGTATGGAACTCTTGGATGATTATTTTGTTCCTAATAGTGCATTCCCTGATACGTACTTTAGACGTCGTTTTAGAATGGAACGACATTTGTTCAACAAAATCATGATTGCTGTTTGCAACCATGATTCTTATTTTGTGCAAAAAAAAGATGCTTTTGGTGTTATGGGTCTACTGCCTGAGCAAAAAATTACTGCTGCCTTGCGGATCCTTGCATATGGAGCATCTGCAGACCAAGTGGATGAGATAACGAGGATGGGGAAATCAACCATTCTTGAGTCCCTAATGAGGTTTTGCGGAGCAATCGAATCTATCTACACCGCTGAGTACCTCCGCAAACCTACACACATGGACTTGGAGCGGCTGTTGAAGAAGGCAGAGATGCGTGGCTTTCCTAGGATGATTGGAAGCATTGATTGTATGCACTGGAAGTGGAAAAATTGTCCAAGTGCATGGCAAGGCGCTTACGGGGACAGAAAATGAGCAAAAAGTATCATTCTGGAAGCAGTGGCATCTTTTGATACATGGATTTGGCACGCCTTTTTCAGGGTCCCGGGAGCTCAAAATGACATTAACGTCCTTGCCCAATCCCCAGTGTTCAACGATGTCCTGCAAGGAAAGGCACCAAAAGTTACGTATGAGGTCAACGGACGTATGTACGACGGGCCATACTACCTAGCTGACGGCATCTACCCGCGATGGTCAACATTTGTCAAAACAGTGCCACGTCCGCGGAGTGCAAAGGAAAAACACTTTGCAAGCTGTCAAGAGGGGTGCAAGAAGGATGTGGAGCGTTGTTTCGGTATCCTCCAAGCTCGCTGGGCGATCGTCAGGGGTGCTGCCAGATTGTTTGATGTAGAGTCGCTTCGATCCATCATGATGACGTGCATCATTCTTCACAACATGATTGTGGAAGATGAGTACGATTATGAAGCTGTTGATGAATATGAGCCAGACCCGATGAACAATTCAAGAACTCATATATATTGTGCTCATGACGCCACCGATGAGCCCGTGCAACATGAGCCATTACAAAGGGATGGACGTTACAATGAAAGACTCATTCAACGATATACTGCATTTCAAATGCCAGACATGCACAATGCCCGACAAATTGACTTGATAGAACACCAGTGGGCATTGAAACAAGCTGAAGATAATTAAGTTCATTTAGTGTGTTTTTTTTAATTTGGTATGTTTATGTTATTTTATTTGGTGTGTTTTATTATTTGGTATGTTTATGTAATTTTTTTATGTTTATGTTTATGTAATTCTTAGTATGTTTATGTTTATGTTTATGTTTATGTAATTTTTTTATGTTTATGTTTATGTAATTCTTAGTATATGTAATTTTTTTATGTTTATGTTTATGTAATTCTTAGTATATGTATTATAAGAAGAAAATCACTTCTTTTTTTTCAATAAAAGAAAATATTAGAGTGGGCTTAAACAATAATAAATCACAATTGGCATAAAGCAAGGAGGCAGAGGATAATTCTTAGTATAAATAACTTACCAAATTAATTTGAATAAATATTCAAGAAATTGGAAACAACATAAATAATACAAACAATAAATAATAAATTACAACCCAAAGTGATTGGAAAATTATGGGCTCCGATTACAAAAAGTACTCTATTCATCATCACTTAACCAATTTGTGGTGCTAGGATGATCTTCTCTTGTGGTGCTAGAACCACCTTGGCTTGCTATCGTTTCTCTTGCACGCCTCATTCGCACCACATCCGCTTTCTCTGACTTCCAAAAATATTTAGAATTTGGAGACTTCCCTTCTAAAGACATGTTCATAATCTCACAATCTTGTTGAGCCCGTCTTTCTTCTCTAACATGTTCCCTTTCTTGCCTAAGTAGCTCTCTTTCTCTCTCATTAGCATAAAATTCTCTCAACAGCTGCTGCTTTTGTTGTCTCTCTAGCCTTATCAGCCTCATCTTTCGCCATTTCCCTCGCCAAAGTCAATTCACCTTGGCGAGTAAGTTCTTCCATGAACTTTGCATAATCATTCTTGAAGCACCCCCTTTTCTCTTTGAAGCCTTCTTACCTTCAGGCCTAATTGGATAACGGGTCGAACCCGACGCTTGTTCAGGGAGGGGCGTTTCGGGCACTTCTTCTGCATCATCTTCATGAACATGATCGGGTGTAGAATGTAGAGGGGTGCTGTTCATGTGCACTTCTGGACCGACTGGCACAACTCTAAATTTAGGACAATCTTTGACAATATTCCAACATTCCCACCGGTTGAATGATTTATTTTTGCTTTTGGTTTTGGTAGCGTACCAAGCTTGTGCTTGAAGTTCCTACACAATAAAAATAAGTAACAAATAAATAATTATAATGAAAATAAGTAACAAATAAATAATACAAACCATAAATAATAAATTATGTAGGTAACAAATAAATAATACAAATAATAAATAATAAATAACAAATAAATAATACAAACAATAAATAATAAATTATGACGGTAACAAATAAATAATACAAACAATAAATAATAAATTATGTAGGTAACAAATAAATAAATAAATAATACAAACAATAAATAATAAATTATGTAGGTAACAAATAAATAATACAAACAAATAATTATAATGTAAATTTGGGTATCAAATAAATAATATATTGTTACCTGATCCGAGTAATTTTCCCCACTTCGAATATTACTACTAGTTTGTGTCAAGGCGTCTCTCCACGTACTAAACGATTGGCTAAGTAATTTCCAACGACTGGACATCGATTCTTTGGTTCTTTTCCCACCAATTTTCTCAAGAAAATTGGTATGAATAAGACTCCACATTTCTTGCAACTGCATCTCATTACCCGTAAGTGAACTATGAGTAACTTCAACCCAGCTAGTACACAACGCAACATCTTCAATAAGCGACCAATTCGTACCTGCACCAGTGGTCATTTTGTTGAAAAAAAATGGATTCAAACTTTGAGACAAAGAAAGGAATGTGATTGAAAGTAGTTGAGAAAATATGAAATTGTTGTGTAAGGTAGATGATAATGAGAAGGTATTTATAGAAAAGTAAAAACAATTTTTTTTACAATTTTTTTCAGATTTTTCAGATATTTTTTTGAATTTTTTTGAATTTTTTACAATTTTTTTTAATTTTTATTCAATTAATTAATCTCTGCCGTTGGATATAAAAAAATTTAAATTCCAACACTCCAGATTGTGCCACGTGTCACAACGGTAACTTTTCAGATTTTTAAAACTATTTTTTCATTTTTTTTTAATTTATAAAGCATTTTAATATCCACCGTTGATCTCAGATCAAACGGTGGATATTAAATCTGACTTAATTTTTTTTTTTTTACCGTTGAGATCGAACGGTCCAAATTAAGTGACCGTTGAGATCTAACGCACCGTGGGAAGCCACGTGGCTTCCCAACGGTAACTGACATCTTTTTTTTTTTTTTTCTGATTTTTGTGTCGGCGACGCGCCCCCCACGTGCGGGTGGGGTGCACGCGCCTGACACAAAAAAAAATTAAATATTGCGCTGACGCCACCCTGGCGTTAGCCTGACGTCACGCCC